>NW_004798096.1:222315-223777 GCF_000002075.1 Aplysia californica | reverse complement strand
CCCTTTCCACCCCTCCCCCCTCAATGCGCATGTGATAACAAGTTTCTGTTTCAATTTTCCATGACGGTGTCATAACTTATTGTTTGTACAAAAGAGGGGATTGAGATTTGTAAAAAATAAAAACCCTCAGAAAAAACAGCGTGTATTAATCAGTTGCAAATAATTCTCAGTGATATTTCCTGTCTTCTTAGACTCGTATGTCCATAAATGATTAAAATGATGATAATAAATGATAATGATGATAACGATGCACATTCATATATGATATAATATAGATAGAAATATCACCTCATTTTCCTTGTACTTAAGTACATGAATTAGCTTTGTCTGCTTGATAAGAGAATGATAGGCGGTTTCAGCTACGTTCCTACACATACCAGTTTTTTGCCTTTTGTTCATTTCATTGCCTGTGAGGGGAAAATCCTATGTACAGATTATTTATTTTATTGTCCAAGTTTCATAAATAAACAAGTACATTAGATAATAAATGCAATTTTGAGTGTTTCTTGGTTTGTTTGTTTGTTTGTTTGTTTGTTGTTTTTTAATAGTTTGTTTTGGGGTCTTTTTTTTTTTTTTTAACATTTTTTCAAGCCCCCATGGGTGGGTGGTTGGCAGATGCTCTGGTGCTCCCTTGTAACACTTCTAATCTTCGGCACTTATATGACCATATGTGAGGCAACGTGGTGAAATCAGGCGCTCATCAAAATAATCAAAGTGAAGAAACTGGCATTTTTCCGCAGGTTTGTGAATTTTTATCAAATTTTCGATTTTTAGCTCAACATCTTTCATGCCATTTCTAGGTGGATATTACTGAAAAACCATGATTAAAGACACAAAAAATGTAACATTTTAGTTTCCGCGGACTCTCAAGCTAAGGAAATAACTCATCTTTGGCAGCCATTTTCTCACTCATTTTACCTCTGAAACCAGGTGATCCCCATCTCTTTCATCCTCAAATATCTCGACTTCTATTCAAGATAAATGGATATTTTTTCATCCAAAGCAAGACAAATGAACAAGCTTTAAGATGATACCAATCACCCTAAATGCCCCAAACTTGATGAGAGCCTGATTCCACGGCGTCGTGACATATATTGTGTTGCAAGTGCCGTAAAACTCTTACTAAAAAATAAATCAATAAAAGGTTAATAATATGGAGTTTGTCAGGCGGCCTGTGAAGACCTTTTTTTGTCAGCATTTTGGCTGTTTTAGAGTGAATCAAAGAGTATGGAAGGACACATTGAGTTTCTTAATATTCTCATCTTTAAATTTTAAATATTTCGCTCACAAACTGAGAGATACTACTGATAAGCCTACGATGTGGCTAATTGAAATTACCACAGATGGAAAAGTAAAACATGAGTCAAGTGCCTTTCTGAAACATCACCTCCTGGTTTTGATACATCTATTGATAAACTAGGTGTGCGTCTCTCTCCCCCCCCTCTCTCTCTCTCTCTCTCTC
>NW_004798096.1:219760-221067 GCF_000002075.1 Aplysia californica | reverse complement strand
CGGGATTCGAACCCTGGACCTTACGGCTACGAGTGCGAGAGCCTAACCACTAGGCAGTAGCCCTGAACAATTTTTGTTTGAGGTTCAGTTGATGCAAAATGGGCTCCGTCCACAGTGGAAGCCATGCCCATTTTTTAAAGTGAGGTTTAATAAATATAAACACACCGTGGAAGTCCTGCTCATTTTTGTGAGGTACAATAATTAACCATGGGCTTGCAGCCGAAACCCTGTACTATTTTTTGTGAGGTTCCATAAATGAAAAATGGGCTCGGCCAACAGGGAGGCCCTTCCCAGTGTGACTACGATTGCAGATTTCAAATACAGCACGACAAGATTAATTAAGGCGGCACTGCTCAATGGTAGTGTTTATGGACCTTGAAGACTTGAATACTTGAAAGTAGAACTGGGGTCTTAGGAAGACGAGGGTGCTCCATGCTTTCTCGCCCCTCTTCATAAGGGTCCATTTCAGTATCATGGACTAGGCTAGCTGTTGCTAGACGATAACTTGTTCACTTTTGTCTGTCTTCAGTTGAAATAGGATAAAAACAAACCACTCTGTTATATGTTCTATAGGCCGTTGGATGCAGGTCTAAAACTTCCGATACACATCATAATGTAAAAACCTTTGAAGGGGCCTGCAACGGTCCGACATGTTTTCTTTGATCTATGTCTAAAGGAAAGAGGAGAGGGGATAATAGGGAATTTACACCATACGGTCACTGCTGCTCAAGCAAAATGGAATAATTCCATAGTTCAGAGTTGGCTGGTGGTTGGAAGGTGCTCTGGGGTGGTTTGCTCCTTCTTTCCTGTCAAACATCTATCGTCCTTATCTCCCCTCCTTTTATTTTGTGTTTGTTACCCTCTTGTAACATCTCTAATCTTCGACACTTATATTATTACCTTATTATGTTGCAAGTGCCATAAAACTCTTACTAAAACAAAACAAATAGTTCAGAGTTGTGCCGATATGCAACTAGCATTCTATTTATTTATTTATTTTTTAGGGGGGGGGGGGACCTTGTCTCCCTTTTCTTTTCAAGTACCCCGGGGAGACTTTGCACTTTCAGATATAATAATTAATATTATGTGAATATTTTGTCTAGTTTTTGTTATTAATGCTATTAAAGTTAAGTGGTTGTTACAGCTTAGGCTGATACCTTGAAGAGGATGAACAACGTTTCCTTCTTTCGATTCTACTGAAATCACATGAGCAGAAAGAACTGGCAAGCCAAAAGCAAAGGTGAAGAGGGAACATCTCTGTTGTGGAAGTAGCAGCGTCAGAACAGATAGTGTGAAAACGGGGGGGG
>NW_004798096.1:217795-219326 GCF_000002075.1 Aplysia californica | reverse complement strand
CGGACAATGGCAGAGTAAGGATAAACTTGACAGAGACTGGAATGGGCTGTCTTAGCGGCGGTGTGCTATACATTAATGGAGAGAGAGGCCACAAAACGTAGCTTGCTGCGATTTGACCTATGCATTTGTATACAGGACCTTATAAGTATAAGTTCAAAGTACAAACTTTTATATCCTTGATCATAAGTCTATAATGTGTGTGTTTGAGAATACACGGGATATTATAATTCCTCAAGTCAAAACTAACTGAGAGCACCAAAGTACATTAGAAAATGAGACAGAAGGCAGAGGAAAACTAATAATCCAACAATCGTTTGAATATCACGGAACGACGACATGTCTCAATTCGTTTGTTTGGGGAAATTTTCAAGGCTTTCCAAACAACTGGCTCTTGCTTGTTGTAGATGAACATTTTATTGACGGGCCCTCCTGGGCACTGTTGAAATCAGCTTTAATCCCAAACCATACCCTACCTACTGTTCGGCCCAGTGAGATCAAAATCATGAGTTTCACTGTCAGTATGATCTTTATTCCCATACCTCTCTTTATTATGAACCAACAGCATGATTAACTTACTTGCTTTCTCCCAAAACCGTCAGGTACACAAGGCGGAGAGCATGATTAACACTCCTTCTTTTCTGCATACTCACTTTCTACAAACTTTTTTTCAGTTTTGAGGTATTGTAGCGCATGGTGATGTACAGTAGTTTCAGTGCCTCAAGTTACGAGAACTGGCGTTTATGGAGTAGTGATTAGGCATTTGGCAGTCGCGCGCTGGAGGTCGATTCCTGAGAGAAGAGAAAAGTTTTATCGAGTATTTTAGTCTTGGATGTTGTTTCCCTCTCACCCCGGGCTGGCCCTGACAGGCAGGATCGAGAGTCCACCTCCTAAATGATCCAAATCGTGTCAATGGGGGTGTAAAAAACACCAACATTTTTTTTAAAAGTTGAGATACGAATATACTATCACATAATTTTAAAAAAAAATACAAGACGAAGTTTGGCAGAATTTTTGCGTAGATGTTCAAACCCAAATGTTCATATATGAGCGAGGTTGCTCCCGGAATTGAGAAACATAAACAAAAGGAAGGTTTATGTTGCAAGCGTGCCCAAGAATTAAGAGCCAACAAAAATGTATTAGGTGAAAGTTAAGTTTTAAAGAAGCAACAAAAAAGTTTCAAAATTTAGAAGCAAACACAGAATCACAAAATTTAAAGAAGTTGAAATAAATGTAATGGATGATATCTAGTATCTAAATGTTTTACAAAATGTAAAAATGAAGTGATAAAAACTTAAGTGAGACAGCTTATCTTCAGTATCATAGACTGGGCTATCTGTTGCTAGGTTATAGCTTGTTCACTTTTGTCTGTCTGCAGTTGAAATAGGATAAAAACAAACGACTCTGTTTTATGTTCTACAGGCCATTGCATGCAGATCTAAAACTTCAATACTTATCAGAATTTAATACCTTTGAAGATGACTGCAACGTATTCTTTGATCTAAGCCTTTTTATAAAAGGGATGGGGGTGGGG
>NW_004798096.1:213974-215569 GCF_000002075.1 Aplysia californica | reverse complement strand
CTGACCCTGACCCTGACCCTGACCCTGACCCTGACCCTAACCCTAACCCTAACCCTAACCCTAACCCTAACCCTAACCCTAACCCTAACCCCAACCCTAACCCTAACCCTAAAAATGCCTGTTCATTATTCGATATCTCCCTTGCCAGGACAATATTCGATACCACCCTACTCGTTAATTATTCGATGTGACCCATTGCTGTTAAATCCATGTCTGGACTTTAGTTTTTAGCTCCCTTGACAGGTATTATTTGATACCTCCCCAGCTGTAATTGTTCGATATTTTCCCGTTTAAATTTGAAGCAAACCTGCAAGGTACAATCAATACCTTCTTTCATGTCATTATTAGACACTTTCCTTCCTGTCGTTATTCCATACCAACCTGCCCCTAGTAGGTACTTGTGTTACCTTGTGATTATTCGATATCTTGCCAGATAATTATATTGATACATTCCTATCAGTCATTACTCGATACCTTTTAAAATTCATTATAGCTCATTATTTGATTGCTCTTTTATCGATACCACCTTTGTCTAGTCAAACCTCGACACCTCCTTTACTTCAATATCTAATCGATACCAATTTGAAGCTTTCAATATTATTACCATTCTATGTTTATAGTTATCACCATTTAAGATGAAAAATTCGATACAGCCGCATGCCTGCTTATTATTTCATAATTATTTTACATACATTCAGTATAAGATACTTCCAAATAATACGTATATATAGTAACAAACAAGTCACAATATTTGGCTGTTATCATTCAATACTAGCTTAGTTAATTTACTTTTTTGTTGATTGATTTTTTGTTCAATGATTTTTTTAAATTATCACCCAATTTAAGGAACTAGCACAATTCCGTCATAGTGGCGAGCACAAGACGTGAAGAGAAGTGACAAAGGACCACCTAACATGTCTTAGACATTTATTAAGTATCTCTATTTGTTTATATAGTCGGTGTACTGACAATTATATGATATTATGGTTTTGCTTAGAATTTTTTCTATCTGTCATTTTGTTCATTTTGAAAAATATGCTTTCTAAGGGCTTACTAAGGTTTGAAACATTTTCTAATATTTCAACATTTACAAGTTTTGCTAGATTTGTCTTTCAATTATTAAAGCGGATTTTCTGCTTTTCTGTTTACTGTTGTTTAAAAATACTTGTTAAGGTAATTGTTTCCCTTACTCAAGCAGTTATTTCGGGTTGCTGTTACCTACTCCTTAAAAGAGGACTCCTCTAGTATTGTGACTGAGTATTCTACCTTCAAAATCAACTGTGTTTTCTTTCTTTAAGTCTTAAACATTTTACTTGTGAGGTGATGTTGTGTGTTTGTTTTTTTTTAAACCTCAAGGCCAAACGATCGGTTATTGAGACTCGTTTAGCAAGGGCTGGAGATGAAGGGAAATGACTGAGGAAAATGCTTTTGGGAGAAAACTTTACAAAGATTTATGGAACCTGGAGCCTTTATCCAAGTATTCCGTTTATTATTACGTGTGAACTCTCCGTCTCTCCTGCCTATTCTCCGCTGCTTTCTCTCTCTCTCTCTGTCTTTCTCTCTCTGTTCACCCCTCTCACTCTTTCTCCCCCCCC
>NW_004798096.1:211612-213417 GCF_000002075.1 Aplysia californica | reverse complement strand
TGTCTTTCAGCCACACCCCGGATCTTAGGGTAGGTAAGATCTAACAGCTTATGACAATATGCAGTTAACACTTGCCAAATAAAGCAAAAATATGGGGGGAAAGCAGGAAAGCAACAGACAAGAAACAAACGACAGAAGAAAAAAACAAAACAAAAAAAACCTCCATCGGCCATGTTGAGCTGGAGGAATGGGCGTTCTTGTTTGAATACTTGTGGTGGTCTAGCCTTTTACTCGGTTATTTCCCTTGCTTCACGAGTCAGATTAACCGATCGTTAGGCCTACACATTAATTTGTTTCACAACACCGTATCGCCTCTCAACTGAAATGCAGGATGACTTACGGGACTAAGCGTAGTTGATTTTGAAGGTACAACACCCAGTCACAACACCAGAGGACTCCTCATTCATGAAGTAGATTCAATGAAGTATTTCATCAACAGCAACGCTTAAATGCTTAATAAAGGCTTGGGTAAGGGGGACAATTATCTAAAAAGGTGTAACTATACAACAATGAACTGAACAACAGAAACGCCGCTTTAAATAATGAAAAAACAAAACTAGCAAGAAGTTTTTCGAAATGAAGGAAATGTTGCGATTCTTTGTATGCCTTAGGAAACATTCATTTATCTTTATTTAGAAACAACAAATATGTGAATTTAGTCTAGGCAAAACCATAGTATAATTTAAATGTCTGCACATCGACTATATAAACAAAAACGTTATTTTACAGATGTGTACGAAAGGTAAGGTGACTTCGATCCACTTCACTTTAACCTCATTCAAATTCACGAAGTGGAAAGAAATTGTGCTTGACATAATAATACGATGAATTTAAATAGATGTCATGAAAGTGATGATCTGAGCAGAAAGCTATCAAATAATGATGTCACGCTAAAAAGTATCGAAATTTGACAGGATTGGTTGAGGGAAGTATCGAATAATAACTGAAAATTCAAGCAGGTGGCGAAATATTTGGAGCATAGAAACATTATATTATTATTATTATCCAGAAAGTGGTCTCGAGTAACAATCAGATTTAAGCGGAATCCAATCATCGCAGAGCTAGGGAAACTCGAATAGTAATGGCGTTATGGAGTTATTGAATACTGATTAGGCAAGGGAGGTATCAAATATTTACAGTGCCTCTGGCATATCCAATAATAATTATAATGAAGTATCGAAAAATGGCAAAAAGAGACATCGAATAATGGTAATCATAACTTAATGATTATAATGATTGTACATGACAAGACAGTTCCCTCGCCAAAAAAGTGTCCGCGGAAGTCCGTGCATTAGTTCAGATGTCGCTGCAATCTTTGTTTTAAGTTCTCTTTCGTTTCTCCAGAAGAAGAATAGGGATAGCACCCCCTTTCGCATCAGCTGTTCCGGTTCACTTAGTGCGGAGTTTGGTTATATTTTATTTTAATGACCTTTCGCCTCTCGCTCTAAAGCCAAATTGAACGAAGAAAACAGTCGCCCTTTCCACCTGAAGAGGTATTTTGTCAGCGTTACCATTTGAAGAGACGTTATTCAGAAACTTTTAATATGATTTGTACAAAAACTTGTTAGTTGCACTTTGATTTTTCCCCCTCAAGAAGGGTAACCCTGTTTGCAAAGCGGGCGCTTTTTCGAAGATGGCGCCACCAGATTTTGAGGACACTTTTTTAATTGGTCCAAAGAGAGGAGTGAACCATCTTGTTATACAGAATCTTTGTTACGGTACCCAAAATATGCTACAAAGGGTATCGAATTTTCCTAAAATAGTTGAGCCGTAAAGTAATGTAATGATAGTCGTAATAACTTGTT
>NW_004798096.1:209519-211054 GCF_000002075.1 Aplysia californica | reverse complement strand
AAGAAGAAAGGTGCATGAAACTGCTCTTTTCAGCACCAATATGGTGCAAGCTAAAAATTTGATCCAAGTTTCTGCGAGGCTATCTACTGCACAAGTAGAGTCTACTACGGTAACTCAGGGAAGAACGAGTATCGAAACTGTTGTCTCTCTCTCTATTGCGTAGCAAGTCCTTGTGCTGCACGAAGTAATTAGAAATCTTTAAATCTTCTCAGATTGTGAGCATAGTGAGTTGTTAGTATTGTTTCACTTTATTGCAGCCTTTATGCGGTTTCATCTAGAAACAGTCGTAGATATCGATAGATGTAGATTACGGGATATTATCCTGCAGATTCTAATTGACTTTTTCTAGAAATCTTAATCGTAGCTACTAAGCCTATTGCCTATTTGCTCACTTTCCAATTCTGCACCACCTTGTCTGCAACCCACGCGACGCCACTGCACCAAACTCTTCTCCGTAAACTGCCAGCTTCGTTGTTGAAAAAACCTGAACGCGCTTTATTTTCTAAACCGTTAGTCTCTTGTTTCAGACGTAGAAAGCACTTCCCACGCTCACATCATCTTTTTTCAACGAATTACAAATGTCCACTTCTGTACTCATGTGAGTCTCCATCCTTTGTAAACATCTGTCTCTTTCCTCATCACTGAATTCGTCACAATGCTATCTATTATTCTGACAAGAGCATCTTTTTGTTTCTGCTAAGATATTCTAGCCTTTTTTTCTCCCAGCCTTTTGGTCTCATTCTATCTATAGTTGTGCAAGCCAATCTTTTTCTTTCGAGAAGGAAGTTCTCCACGATGATAATTTTTTTCCAATTCCTTCTTCCATTCCTCTTCCACCCACCTCCCTGCCGCACTTGTCCATTATAATCTTGTCTTAAGAATTCATTCCTTCTGCATGCATCACAACAAATGTGCAATCCGCCACCTTCTAACCCTACGTCCATTAATCCTCCCCCCCCCACCCCTATTGCTGTCTAAAGCTGTAGGAATCTCTAGCAACAGTATTGTAAAATATTCTCAAACTCAGGGTTATTCTTAAGAAGATCATTGATATTTTCTGAATGAGAAAATTTCAAAACATCAAGGTGAAGCAGAGTCGATGATGATAGCAATTAGCAATACCGTGGCTACATGATAGAGGTGAATCGTGGATATTTTTGCTGGAGTACAGTTGCCCTCGTCCGCAGTCTTCTCCAATGTCTTTACGAGACTTTGTTTTACCAGACATCGTCCTCGAGATGGGGAATCCACCATGTATCCTCAGACTCAGGCCAACAGTACAGCTACGTACATGGCTGGTTGGGCCAGGATACTTTCCCCCCAGCTGCAGGTGTCCGTTTTGGAAAGTCTCAATTAAAACATATTTCTTTTTTTTTTTTAAACCTCATATTTATTGGGGACATGTATCATGTTATTTACTACATTAAGCAAATAAAACAAAAATTGAAAATATTGTATGTTAGGGAATAACACCGACAATATAGATAGATAGATAGATAGATAGATAGATAGATAGATAGATAGATAGATAGATA
>NW_004798096.1:207507-208958 GCF_000002075.1 Aplysia californica | reverse complement strand
GAGACAGAGAGAGAGAGAGGGGGTAGAGAAACAGAGAGAGAGACAGATAGAGTGAGAGACACAGAGACACAGAGAGAGACACAGAGGTAGAAAGACAGAGAAACAGAGGGACACAGTCACGGACGAGAGTAGATTTCCGTTACGCTGACGGACGACAAAGAATTTAGCGACGACATGATGTAGTTGTAAACAGGTCACTACTCCAGAATTGCAAACGTCTATCTGCTCAGTACCTAGTTTTGAGAAATTTGATGTTAAACAATATTGAGTTTCACACCGTGTCAAGCTTTTTCGAATACATGTACAATTCTTTGAATGTCTTGATAACGACTCTGAACAATCTTACGATTTTGATAGAGCAGATGGAGCATTTGGTTTCTGACTTCATGGTCTTAGTAACATGTCAAGCTTTTCCGAATGCACTTCTTTGAATATCAAGATAGCGACTGCGAATAATCTTACGATTTTGATAGAGAAGATTGGTGGAATATTTGATTACTGACCTCACGGTCTTAGTAACACTAAACGGCCAAAAATATCAGATAGAAATAGAACCTTGTAATTCTGAGGTAGCGAGATATTTGTGGTGATTTCCTGTGTGGGGTGGAATAAGCTTTCATCACAGAACAGCTTGTCACATTTTTAGGGCCCGCAGTTACAGCACAGCTAAACTTTTGTTTTAGTAGAGGTTTTACGGCGCTCACAACTGCATAAGGTCATATGCGCGCCACAGCTAAACGTACCTGACCATCAATAATGTATTTTTACTTGCTAAATCGAAATTGATCTTGAGTGAGAAAAAATCCAAATGAAACAATGACTGGGGTTGTTGGGTTTTTTTGGTTAAGAAATAGATTAGAATTTAAATTTCGACATCACTCTATTTTTAGCTGTTGTTGTTCCGACCCCTCAGAGTCTCTCGGTCTTGTTTTTTTTTGGGGGGTTTTTTTGTAAGTTTATTACGGCACTCTCAACTGCACAACGTCATTTGAGCGCGTGGGGCACATTAAACAATTTCAGTTGGTAGGAAATTTTGAATTTTGACCGGGTGGCGACCGAAGCCTAGTCTTATTGATTTTGGACCACCAAGGGATCTTTTACGTGCGCAACTTGTACACGCACCTCCCGGATTTTTTGCGCTTATGCGAGAAGGTTAGGTGTAGGTCTTACCTACTATAAAATCAGGGGTGTGGCTGAAAGACTGCAGTAAGAAGAAGCCTAGGATTAGTAGAAGAAAGGCTGAATAAAGAGTCAGGAGCCCAGAGCAAAGAGGTGAGGGGATGGGGGCAGAAAGTGGAGACGAAAGCAGAAGATAGAACATTGTTAGAGAGCAGGAAAGGATGTGAAAGGAGAACATTTTTAGAGAAGAAAATGTTCCTTCGCTATCCGGATTCGACCCCTGGACCTATTGAGTGAAAGGCGAATACCTTAACCTTTAGGCCAGGAGAACC
>NW_004798096.1:203242-205753 GCF_000002075.1 Aplysia californica | reverse complement strand
GGGGGTTGTTTATTTTTTTAAAACAATGAAGAGCCTCCTAAGATGACAATCAGTGTGCGGGTGTGTTTGTCTTATCTGCATCTGTGGGTCACATCCGGTCTCGTTGATGGCAGGTTGGATCGTGAGAAAATCTGGCAGGTCCAAGCAAGCCTCAGTCCCCGTGCCATAGAAGTGGGCGCGGGACTAGAGGGTGCAAGGCTAGCGAACATCCTTTCTAAAACGGTTCGTCATCTTTTTTGTGTGTTTCGTAAGAGTTTTGCAGCACTTGCAACACAATAAGGTCATATAAGTGCCAAAGTTTAGAGGTGTCACAAGGGAGTAACAAACACAAAACAAAAGAAAGAGGAAAGATAAGGACGATAGATGGTTTTTGTTGTTGTTGTTTTGTTTTTTTTAATAAGTATTTTACGAAGCTCACAACTGCATAAGGTTGTATGAGCGCGCGGGACACATTAAACATTTTCAGATTGTAGGAAATTCTGAAGTATGCCCTGATGGCTGCCGAAGCCTACTCTTATCGATTTTAGACCACCAAGAGATCTTTAACGAGCGCAGCTTGCACACGGGACCTCCAAGATTTTTCGCCCTTGTCCGAGAAGGCTAGGTGCAGCTCTTTCCTTCCAGAAGATCAGGGGTGTGGCTGAAAGACAGCAGTAAGAAGAAGCCAAGGAGTAGCAGTAGAAAGGCTGCAGAAAGAGTCAGGAGCCCAGAGGAAGGGGAAAAGGAGGTGAGGGGTGGGGGCAGAAAGAGGAGATGAAAGCAAACGACAGAATATTGCTAAAGAGCCGGAACAGAAGGGAAAGGAGACAATTATTTTTAGAAGAAAATGTTTCGGTCGCCATCTGGATCCGAACCCGAGACCTTTGAATGAGAGGCAAACACCTTAACCTCTAGGCCATCAGAGCCTTCGATAGGTGTTTGATAGGAAGGAAGAAGCAAACCACACCAAAGCAACCGTCCAGCTTCATTTATTTTGCCTCCTTTAGTCATATTGTAAGAACTTTCTTCTGTGATGAAGAAGTCTGGTACAAGAACAAGAGGAAGGCATAAGTACATTTAGTTTACTAGAGACAGAGAATGTGAAGAGATAATCAATTCAAGGAGAGAGATGTGGCTTTTCCCAATAATATTTCGCTGGCTGGTTGCAAGAACCCTACAAGCGCCAATTTGCAATTTTTCAGGAGAGCCAAAAAACTAATTCATTTTAATACCCTTTCATTTAGGAAAACGAAACTCATACATGGCATGTATAATGTTCGCATAATTTGTTTTCTGTTAGGATTAGGGTTAAGGTTCTGGTTAGGGTGGGGGTTAGGGTTAGGGTTAGGGAAAGATTCTATTTTAAATAGTATGAAGATATCATTGCACTTTAGAGACACTCGTTTATGATTACACACATTTTCTTTTGTGGTCCTCTGAGGGGCAAAAAAATTCTCAGTTTTTTAAATAAAATATTCAAAGATGCTCTTCTGATCTGACGTTTGTCATTATATATCATAATCTGTCTTGGCGAACATTGTAATCATACCTGAAACATGTCTTATGAGCATAATCTAACCGAAAAGACTGGCTGTCTGGGTTTTGGTTCGGAAGTGGCGCTCTTCACGTGAAACCTAAAGAACGTAACTTTGTTGTCATCGAAGTTGGGATTATTGGGGAGCGTGTCCACTTCAAAGAAACACCAGGAGAAGACGAAGCGGGTGACTGTGAGTGTCTTCCTTTTAAAAATCTAATAAGAGAGCAAATCTTTTATCTTTCATCTATCCACCTGAGGATGATTTGGCCATTGTAAAATGAGACCAGTTATTCCTCCTCGGATTTGCTCCTGAACAAAGAGGTCGAAAAGCTCCTATAAATTTTCCGTTAAAATGGCATCCGTTAATATTTCCAAAAGCATTGACGTCTCCAGTGCGTTTGAATTCCATCTTCAAAAGCTGAAAGTGTAACACGTAAAGTTCTTTTCAAGTAGAAAATTCTGATTTAAACTGCAGGTTTTGTTTCCCGTGGCCGTTTTCTTTGCTGTTATTGTTGTTGTTGTTGTTATTATTGTTGTTGTTGTTGTTATTGTTGTTGTTGTTGTTGTTATTGTTGTTGTTGTTGTTGTTGTTGTTGTTGTTGTTGTTGTTTTACGCCTCCTAAAACACTGTAACTGTCAGATCATTAAATTTTGAGACGGTGGATCTCCGATTTTACGTCCTTCTCTGTCAGGACGTGAGGGAACCCATGAAAACTATTGAACAGTCTTCAAACAGCCCATGTGTCGTATCTTAGATGATACTTTGGCGGTAAAAGGTGATATCACAACTGGTGATGCCCAAACCACTTACAATAATGGTTCAGCATTTTTCTTCGGGTTAAAATGTATTGTTCCTAAAGCAAGCAGTGGAGCAAAACGTCAAATGCGTCCGAAGCCTCCTTGCTCTCCCCTAGGGCCAGGGTTAGGGTTACGGTTAGGTTCAGGAATAGGGTTAGGGTTAAGATTAGAGTTAGGGTAGTATAGTTAGGGTTAGG
>NW_004798096.1:197831-199260 GCF_000002075.1 Aplysia californica | reverse complement strand
TGATGATGATGATGATGATGATGATGATGATGATGATGATGATGATGATGATGGAGGAGCTGTGCACTGATTGCACGATAACAATATGGTGATTACCTGAGAGTCTCCAAAAGAGGTGATAAAAAAACAATGAGGAAACCTGGCAAGATGTGAATGGCAAAAACTGAGGAGATGAAGCAGAGTCTGAAGACAACGAACGTCTGCCACTATGCCTAATTGGCGTGCTATAAATTTTGTGACCAAACAAAGACATCTGCGAGTTGCCATAATCTTGTCCGCGATGTCGATAGGCCGAGAACTGTTGCCAGTTTGCCCCGATCGCTGACCGCGTTATTTGGCCCGTGTTGGCTAACTTTTATTAAACTCATAAATTACCGGAGTGAGGCGGGAGTCGTGCGCCGGGTTCTGGTCTTGGCCAAAGATAAATCGAGCGTGCAGACGTTTCTCGGTCGTCAGGATCTTTTGTTGCGTCCCTTGATTGTTCGCGAGACCTCATCAATATTATTGCCGGTGTGCACTGACTTTCTCCTCCCGACGATGATTATAAAATGCCAGAAAATCTGGCCTCTGTACGCTGCGTTACCTTTCCGCACGTGAGGGAGTAATCTTCCTGGCTTTCCTTCCTTCCGTCCTTCCTTCCTTTCTTTCTCTCTTTCTTTTCGCTCTTTGCGTTGGGGGTCCCTACCTTACTCATCACCGGTGTCTGTGTGGTGTAGTGGTTAGGTGAAGAGCTGTCACACTCAGAGGATCTGAGGTAGACTCCCGTGTTGGAAGAATTCTTTTTAAAGCGTGTTTCTCGGTTATTTTTCAGGGGTTTTGTATCCCTGTCAGCCTTATTTGGCCCTGACAGGGAGGCTCGAAGTCTGCTTCATAAGCAATCTATATTATTTTTGTATCGATGAGCTTTGTAAAAACGCATACATTTATTTAACAACAGAAGCATACGCATTGTTTTTCACATAGTGCTGTGGTGTTCTCGTTGAGTCAAAGATAGCTTGTCGTAGACAGGCGACAGCAATGATTCTGGGTGACAGTGCGACCAGGTTCTTATTTGAATTTAAAATGGAGTCAAGCACGCACATAGCGCAGGCGTGCACAGCGAAACATGCACATGGCAAAACAATTTGTAGGTCCCGATTTAAAAAGAAGTACATGTACACACTATTGTTGTTTGTCTTTTTAAAACACGTAAGTAGCAAAATTTACACATAACGAAAAGATCTCCGCGTCCAGCCGATTATGTTATGTAAGTGCTCGCCACCTGTGTGTGTGTGTGAGACTACTATGTTTTATTGTTTATGTTTTCCCTAATGTTGGCGCAGTTGTGTTGTGTTCCTTGTCGTTGTCAGCTCTGTTGTCCGTGTTGTTGGTGTTTATCTATCTATCTATCTATCTATCTATCTATCTATCTATCTATCTATCTATCTAT
>NW_004798096.1:195882-197475 GCF_000002075.1 Aplysia californica | reverse complement strand
CCTAAGTGATTGCCTCATGCCTTATTGTGCCTCAATAGCTTCCAGTTGGTCTTCTTCGTTTTCTTTTTCCAGTTGGTTTCCAGCTTGTCTTCGGCGTTCTCAGAATATGTCCTGGATATCTCCATCTTCTCCTTTTTATGGTTCTGTTGATAATTATTCAATTCCAGTTTTTCCAACACTTCATTATTTATGATAAATAATTCATTCCATTTTATTAGTAAAATTCTTCGTGAACATTTTGTTTGGAAGCTTTTTAAATTTCATTGAATTGTTTTGTTTGTTTTTCATATCCTTGAACCACACGTCAATACACCCAAAATATTGCTATTATATATTTTTAAAATTTCGTCTTCAATGAAATGGTCTTTGACTTCCATATAGATCTAGATCAAGTTTTTAATTTCACAAAAGCGATCCATACGTTTTTAAGTCTTTGATGGACGTCGTCAAGGCAGTCTGCAGTTTTGAATATGATGCTGCCAAGGTGCTTGAATTTACTAGCTTCTGCAAGGGGTTCTCCATAAAGAGTGAAGTGAGTAGTTTCTGATAGTCGTTGTACTTCTATTTTAGATACATTTATAGTAAGGCCAACTTTTCCCGCAGCCTTTACTAGTTCATTTGTATTTTATTTAATTTCATGTTCTGTGGTATTTAATAGGCAGATGTCATTCGCAAAATCTAAATCTCCTAAAAATGTGCCATTTGTCCATCCAATGCCAGTTTCAATGTCTTTGCCCTGTCTCAAAACAAAATGGATCACAATTCCAAAAGTACAGGTGATAATTATACAGCCTTGTCTAACACCAGTATTTACTTCAAAAGGTGTTCATAGTTCTCCTTGAACGAGGAAACATCAGCTTGCTTTGGTATGTAATGATCTTATACAGTTTATTATTTTTGTCGGGAAGCCATAAACTGCAAAAATTTTCCGCAGGGCCTCTCGGTCTATGCTGTCAAAGGCTTTTTTTAAGTCTGCAAAGTTCAAAACAATTAGGACATTCCATTCTTTGCTTCGTTCTACGATATTTCTCAGACCAAACAGTTGATCTGGATTATAATCTTTTTTTTCCATTATTAATGCATCAAAAACCATTGTTTGTCTGTTTGTGTGCGCCATGGTAAAAACAAATTTTCTAAAAGGACCAGTAAAGTGAAATGAATTTTCATTTTTAAGGATTCAAAATAATTATTCAATGAAACCTGCTTAGCAGTCACATGTCCAAGACAATAATTTCTACCCAACCCACCACGTGGATCAACAAAGTTTATCTTGTCTTACTTGTCCAAAACGACCATTTATTCCTACTTTTCCTTCTTGTATTACACAAAAATCATAATGTCACTGTCTCAGACGCCCACTTGTCCAAGACAACCTCTGTTCTCCTCGACAATGCTTGGCCGTCTCATACAACTGTGACTATATTATTTATTATACATGTCAGTCTGGACATTATAATGGGAACAAGGATTGAGGTCAGGGGATGGTGGTAGTTGGGGGGGGGTTTGTTGATTGGAATTTAGTCATATTGCTACTGTGACGTCATAAGAAAAAGCCTTTAAATTATCATACGGATTGCGAGGGAGGGGAGGGGA
>NW_004798096.1:194610-195782 GCF_000002075.1 Aplysia californica | reverse complement strand
GGTAAGAGAGGGGTGTGACAGCTGTGCTGACACTATCGCAAAGACAAGACTAATGTGAAGGCGATATTTTCCCCTCCAAAGCATCGATCTATTTGTCAGAGTCGATAGATTCTGGACGGTTTGCCGAAGAAGGGCGACTCTGACGTCATCGTCCGGAGGTAATCGGTGGCGGAATCGAATACAGTTTGACGAGGTGCAAAAACTCGATACAATATTGAGTATCGATACCATAATCAATACCATCAAGACTCGGTGTCAGCTTAGCACAGTTGCTGTTCCCTGGCTGTCTCTTAGTATGTTAGTGTATGGGTGCGTAAAACTCCTATCAACACTTTTAGGTTATTTAAGAAATGGGACATCCGATCGCCGAAGTTAATGTCTGTCTTCGATAGGGCTGAGTCAAATGGGTTGAAAGTCTCGAAAACTCAACAAACTGACTCAAATTGTTCAAGAACGCCCAGTATGGGATTCGAACCAGAGCCATTTGCTCCTTAGTTCAACATGATACCAACAGAACGAATGGAGCGCCTTGTTCTGGAGGACAGGACGGGAACCCATCGCCCTGTCATAAACGCTTGTTCGTTAGTTCCTTTATTTCTTTGTAGGAAAGTACAGCGACACAATAACGGTCATTTAGTACTGGGGGGAAAACTAAGACAGGAAGACAGACAGCTACAAACGACAGAGGGAAAGTGAAGAAGTATGACTTACCAGTGGCGCCCTTTAACCACCTGCGACCTAAATGTAACGTAATGTCGTCTACTGTACATTTGGAGGTAAAGGAAAAATTGAGTCCCCTATTCGAAACTTACTTGACCTGCTACACTTATCCGGACTCACCGTTCTCTGTGAGGGCACTTGTGGGTTGCCTTGACGTAAAAAAAAAAAATTCTTTATAATGTACGTGTTTTCACACCCCCACAGACACAATTTTAATCTTTTAGGAGGCGGGCTTCTATTCCTGCCTGCCACGGCCAATCTGAGGTGAGAGGGATGCAACATCCCAGCAGAAAGATCGAGATACTCGACAAAAAAATTTCTGCCCACCCAGGAATCGAACTCGGGTCTCCTGCGTGCGAGAGCGAAGCGTCTAACCGCTACACCACAGACGCCGGTAAAGGTAAAGTAATGTTAAGACAGGATAAAATAACTGGCACGAGGGGGGGGGGGGG
>NW_004798096.1:191506-193406 GCF_000002075.1 Aplysia californica | reverse complement strand
GAGGGGGGAGGGGAATCAGCAGTCGACGAGGAGGAAAAATTAATCACACTAGGAGAAACAAGTTGCCATAAAAGTCGTTTCACAGATCATAATAATTATAGTAAAAGTAATCATGATGATAATGATAATAATAGTGATAATAATGATGTTGATAATGATAATAATAATGATAATAATGATAACAATGATGATGATGATGATGATGATGATGATGATGATGATGATGATGATGATGATGATGATGATGATGATGAAATAATAGTACAAATAATAATAGTAGCAGCTGTCAGAGGCTTATGGTGAAGGTCGGACATAATCATTTATTACCATCCCGATCATCAGCGTCATCATCAACATTGCCATTATCATCGTCGTCGTCGTCATCTTTGTCGTGACATAGATCTATTGATCATTATCGAAATCACCACAGTCTATATTTAGCAGGAATTGTTGATAAAGACGTCGCAGTCCATTAATATTATAAACAAACTATACAGAATCACATTTCAACCACACACACAATCTAACAAACAAACAGACAAACACTACTACTTCTAAGTCACACAGGTCGCATAGTATTAAATCATTTTTACAACTTGTTTTGGCGAGCTTTCAACTTTATTTGTCTTTCTCAGCCTCCGCCATCTCTTCTCTTCTCTCTCTATCTCTCTCTCTCTCTCTCTCTCTCTTTTTTTCTCTCTCTCTGTCGCTCTCTCTCTCTCTCTCTCTCTCTCTCTCTGTCGCTCTCTCTCTCTCTCTCTCACCCACTCTCTATTTCCCACTCACTCTGTCTGCGTGCAATTCATACATATAGCACATATATACATAATGTATAACACAGCGTTCTTATTTCTGCTCATGTCACTTCCAAAAGAAAAGAACACTTTGACCTTTAACCTTTGACCCGTCCCTAAACCAGAAAAAAGAAGAATCGGAAAGAAAAAAAAGCTTAGCGTCACAAACTTAACCTAGATGTTAGAATGTTAGTTGTTAGTTTTATTCGTTTGTATGTGTACTATCTGTTTGTTTGAGTAAAGAGAAGCGCAGCAGCAGAATAATTATCTTTCGTGCTGGGGAAAAGACAGACAGACAGAGAAATTGCTGGAGAAAAAAAAAAAGACCAGTGAATGAAGGACGAAATTTATAGCCCCCTAACAGACATACACATATGTATAACCACACAAACACTCTCTCTCACACACACACACACACACACACACACACACACACACACACACACACACACACATACAGAGGCATACATACATAGTGATAACAGAAAATAACAAACAAAAAAAGTACAATAAAAATGTTAAAGTTGCTTTTATCTTTATTCAGCTGGTATCACAAAAGAGACAAATGTCACTTAACAAAACAAGATTTAAAAAACCAAAAAACCAAAACAAAATGACAACAACAACAACAATAAACATAATGAAAATAATAATGATAATAATTATTATTACTATTATTATTATTATTATTATTATTACTATTATTCAGGAACAAAGACAAAAACAAACTGAACTACGACAGCAACAGTAACAACAAGAACGAGGACAACAACAACTACAACAACAACAACTACAACAACAACAACAGTACAACCTGCCTAATAAAAAAAAGACAGGAATCGCCAGTAAAGGTTATATGTGTATGTAAATCATCATGTATACGGTATATTCATTATCATCAGATTTGGTCCCAAACGCTTGGAATGAAACAGTCAAGGAGTGTATATTTGAAAACGAACAACGTAGATTTTTTAAAAATCAATCAATTGGGTATCGATGAGAACTCGTCAAAGCCACCCCTTGTTGTTTCTCCTACCTGAAAGATCCACTCTATACCAAGGTGAGAGCTATTTTCACTTGTGTGTGTGTGTGTGTGTGTGTGTGTG
>NW_004798096.1:189891-190972 GCF_000002075.1 Aplysia californica | reverse complement strand
GGGGGGGGTTCTAATACTAAGTAATAGGCAGAAACAGAACATGATCGTATCATCTCTTACCCTTTCATTCTTATATGCTCAATCTCTTTCTCTCTTTCTCTCTCTCTCCCTCTCTCTCTCTCTCTCTCCCTGTCTCTCTCTGTCTCTTTCTCTCTCTCTGTCTCTTTCTCTCTCTCTGTCTCTCTTTGTCTCTCCATCTCTGTCTAATTCAAACCCTTTCGTCTTTAATAGCACTTCAGATGATTTGCTTAATCGATGAAGGGTCGATAGCTCGCGAAGAGATGTTTTTTTTTTTTAATCAATAACTAAAGATCCACATTAATGGAAATCTGTATATAGAGCTCTCTTTAACTAACAAATTTTAATAAACGTCACGAATTCGAAGCTTATTTGAAAGTAAACATTTGCAAAATAGATTTTAAAAAATACAACAACGCCTGAGTGGGGGTGAAGATGGTGGGTAGAGCATAGGTTCTAGAAGAATAGTGGCCACAGTGACACTCCTTTAGCCTTGTCAGAAATAATATGTCTTCCCCAGCGACAGAGATTGCAATAACGAAAAAACCAAAGGGATTGATATACTGTGAATGATAGACTGATTGTAAATGATTGATTGGAGGCGTTCAACATCACACTGACATTGAGACTGAGTAAAGCACATCCACACAATAGCGATCATACACTACAGGGATGAAGCAAGACAGATAGATAGGGACAACAGTAGTAAAGAAAACAAAAAGTAGGACCTACCAGCAGCACCCTCCAACCACCCAGCAGTTTAAAAAAAAGATTAAACCTACCCCTACTTTTGTTTTCTAACAGGGGTATCAACAATTGTCACCCAGTGGTTTTGTTATAATTCAAGGGTACCTGTATCTCTGTTTACTACTAAGAGTATCAGTGGCTTGATTGAGTACGTCCTATAGCTCCACGCACACTAGGAACAGAACCACTCGCTCAAGGCTGCCAGTAGAATGCAAATGTGGCAATGTTAGCCTGTTTACGTCTCTCTTCCCCCGTCAAGTGACGTCATTTTTCGCAGCCGTGGGACGGGTGGAAATTGTCCTAGTGTGTGAGCGCG
>NW_004798096.1:187366-188472 GCF_000002075.1 Aplysia californica | reverse complement strand
AACACACACACACACACACACACACACACACACACACACACACACACACACAATCACTCGTCTATTAAGATTTCCTAAATAAAACGTACTCACACACATACACATAATATGTAGATAAAAACACACGCATAAACTCACTTAGAGTTAGAAATCACTAAAACTTTTTCAACACACAAAAAAGCGCACTTTCTTGTAAAAATACTCACACCTGCATGTAAAATACACACTTTGATAATGAAGTCTTAAAAATAGGGACATAAAGATAAAATGAGAGACAAAAAATAAAATAAAATGCGGTTATACAATATAAAATACAAAGAAAAGCCAAAAATCTAGTCCTTTCGCCTCCCCCACCCTCCTTTCTAGTCTCCCCTAACATTGTACATGTAATCTGAAAATGTCCACAATTATACAACAACTTCATGTATCATTCGTCAAACGTTAAAACGGGGAAAAACAATGGACATTCGTATAGAAATATCTCAATATTGGCAAAACATTTTGAACACAATAATATTATAAATTATATAGGCATTGGTTAATGAGAAATATATCTGGGCAATAAAGTTAAAACATGACTCCGGCGAATGAGAGTTTAAAAAAAAAAAAAGAGGTGAAAGTTGACAATGAAATAGCCCAGGATATTGACACTGTAATAAAAAGGTATGTATAATGATCATATGTACAATAGAGTCTATCTTATAATATATCCGAACTATTTTACAATACAGACTAGGAAAACTGTGTGATTTACAATCAAACTCAGCGGAAGGAAATTCTTTAAAAACTATTATCATTATAATAATAAATAGCATTTGTATAGCGCATATCCCCGCTTAACAACAGGTTCTATGCGCTTTACGCTATATTATTACCCCAGCAGACCATAGAACACTCCGAAACATTCTCAGCTTCCCGGGAAGCGTACAGTGCAAGCAGCTGATTAAGCGCTCAAGCACTAACAAACTGACAAGATCTTTCGCTGTCTATAGCCGGGTACCCATTTCCACCTGGGTGAAGTGAGGAAAATTCGTGTAAAGTGCCTTTCCCAAGGACACAACGTCGGGTCCCTGACGGGATTCGAATCCACGACCTAACGGTTGCGA
>NW_004798096.1:186226-187266 GCF_000002075.1 Aplysia californica | reverse complement strand
GGTCCCTGACGGGATTCGAATCCACGACCTAACGGTTGCGAGTCCGAGAGCCTAACCACTAAGCCACCGACGCCACAGTTATTATGCAACAGTCAGGTTGAAATGAGGTCCATATCGTCACTGCCGTCTGCCGCCGTGTTCCTTTCACCAAGTGGGCAGACAACTCTAGCTAGCTGCACGACTAGGCTGGGCACTGGGCAGACGACAAGCCTCACGTCTGCTCCACTTCCGCTTCCGCTCCCTCCCGCCGCGGTGGCTGCTGGGGCCACGTCACGTGATCTCGGCGCACAACAAGTTGGTGGTGGTGGATGGATGGATCTACGCTGGCAGTTCCAGCTGTCTCTTTTGTTTTACTTTTTATAATATTTATTGTTTCTACTTCCAGAATGTTTGTAGCAGCAGCAAGACACAGAGATACAGGGCGAGCCATTTAGAACTACACATAGTGACGTAGCGCTGAGGACACAATATATCCCAGTTCCACTTTATCTTTATTGTTTATCGTAAACATTGTAGTCATTTTAATGTTTGGATTTCGTGATCACTTTTTGCCCTGTTTTAGGGATTTGTCGTTTTTTTTCTCTTTTTTGTTTTGTTCTGTTTAAAAAAAAAAAAACTTCCAAAGAGAACACACCACCGGCCGACATAAAATAAAGTTGTACAAGAAGTTGACAAAAGGCGCCTCAACCGCTTCTGTCTTGAAAGTGACGGTCTGGCCTGAAGAAACACAAACTGGTATTGTCTTTGCATCACCAAGGATTTCCATAATTGGGAAGTTTCCCGAATGCGCAGAGAGTTCTCGGCAGACTGAGCAACATGGGACATGCCGGGAGTTGTCGGGACTGACCGTAGCGACAACTACACAAGCAGTAGCAGAAGCTGCTGACTGTCGGGTCCTGTCCCTGGTTGTAATGACGGCAGGAGCTGGAGATGGGCGAGTCAGACACATGAGCAGAGAAGGTATCTCTTCTTTCATCATCTTCTCTTCCTCCTTCTCTCTTTTCTCTCTCTCTCTCTGTTTTTTCTGCCTCCCTCTCCTC
>NW_004798096.1:181214-186026 GCF_000002075.1 Aplysia californica | reverse complement strand
TCCCCCCCCCCCCCCCCCCGCCTATCTCCCTCTTTCTTTCTTTCTGTCTTCGTATCACCCTATCACTGTTCGTAAATCCCTGTACCTGCGAGTCGTATCCTTCCCCAGACACACATGCAGACATACAAAACTCGCCTACACATCCGCACTACCTGTCTTCACCCCTTCATCTTTATCCTCTTTCTCATTTGCCTTCTCATCATTATCACCATCTTTTTCATCACCAGCTGCCTTTTCATCTTCAACCTTGCCATCCTTCTGAACATCGACAACTTTTCCCTTCTCAGTGACGTCACCTTCAGCGGATGACGTCATTAGACCGGGAACCAGGTTCAACTTCCGGGCAGCGGCAGCAGAACTCTGCGCCTCATCGAGAATATCATCGTCGGAAATGTCCGCCTCCTCCACCAGCTCCTCGTCATCTAATAAATCTTCATCATCAACATCATCGTTATCAACGTTTATCTCGTCCTCGTCATCTGACAGACCCGCCGGTTGGCTGAGGAGGGGGCTGGAGGCAGCAACAGGAGCACCCGCAAACCTTCCACCCGTCATACCCTCCTCTTCTTCCTCCTCGCCTTCATCTTCAACATCAGCGTCGTTATCAACCACTCTCGACCTCGCCACGGTCGACGACGAAGCACCATCAGCAACACCATTATTATCACCATCACCAATTTCCTCGTCATCATTGTCTTTACTAATGCTGCCATTACCAGTAGAAGCACCAGTGACGTTCCCACCAGCACTGCTCGAGGCGCCCCCGGTGACGCCGATAAAGTTCCGAATCTCCGAGAAGTAGGCGTCGTCCTTGTCTTCCAGCTCGTTGGTGGGCGAGTCGGTGAGGTGGGGGCCCTCCTGCTCGTGTTTCTTCAGGTGACGGTCCAGGTTGGTCTGCTGGCCGAAGCAGCGGTCACAGAGCTGGCACTTGAAGGGCTTCTCCTTGTTGTGGATGTTGCGCACGTGCCTCTGCAGGTTGGAGGAGATGCTGAAGGAGCGCTCGCAGTACTTGCACTTGTACGGCTGCTCGCCCGTGTGTGTGCGCAGGTGCCGGGTCAGGTTCGCCGATCTGAAAGAAAGAGGGAAGGAGGTAGAAGATTTTATTAAGTTGTAGTTTTGGGGGTTTAGTTTGAGCATTTTAGCCACAAAATTAGGTCATATTATAACTGATATGCAACACAACTAGTTCATATAAAATATAGGTGCCAAAGAGTAGAGGTGTCACGAGATAGTTATACATACAAGAGGAAGAAAGAAGAAAGGTAAGGATGATAAATGTCTAAAAGAAGAAGGAAAGCATTTTAAAGCTTGAGTTTCAGATAGGGTTTGAAGTTTTACGACACGTGCAAAAACAAATTAGTTATATAAGCCTCGAAAATTAGAGGTGTTACGAGAGAGTAACATTCAAAGTAATGAAAGAAGAGAGGTATGGATGAAGCTATATAATTATGTTAAAGACAAGACATAACTAATTTTTTTAAAGCTTGAGATTGGGGTTTTAGGGAAAAAAGGAAGGAAGGAAGGAAGGAAGGAAGGAAGGAAGGAAGGAAGGAAGGAAGGAAGGAAAGAAAGAAGGAAGGAAGGAAAAAATGGGAAAAAATACAGAAAGAAGGAAGGAAGGAAAGAAGAAAGACAGTCATGAAATAGGGAAGAGCAACTCACCTCGGGAAAACCTTGCCGCAGAACTTGCAGGCGTATCTCTCCTTGGACTTGGGCGGCCCCCCGGCGCCGGCCCCGAAGTGGTGTGGGTGGTGTGGGTGGTGGGCGTGTGGGTGGGCCTGTGGGTGGTGGTGCGGGTGGTGGGGGTGGTGAGGGTGGTGGGAGGCGTGCGGGTGGCCCGGGTAGTCCGAACCCTTGTCCAGTTTCATCATGGGCGAGAGCACCTTGTCCAGGTCTGGCCGGGGCAGCATGGAGAACTGGTGCGGGTGGGGCGGGAGGCCGGGGAAGGCCGTGGGGCCAGGCATGGCGAAGCGCGCGAACGGGTGGGA
The DNA here is from genome assembly GCF_000002075.1 of Aplysia californica. Lineage (NCBI taxonomy): Eukaryota > Metazoa > Mollusca > Gastropoda > Aplysiida > Aplysiidae > Aplysia > Aplysia californica. Next base: position 184,038 of record NW_004798096.1, on the reverse strand, counting down.
GAACTTGGCCGCCACTTCTTGCTGCAGCTTGAGGTCTTCCTTCATGCGTAGGAAGGACTCCATCATGATAGGACTGAACGGGTAGCTGTAGGGGCTGCTGCCACACAGGCTTTTGGTCGGGTCGGGCACGCTGACTGGGAGCTTGAGGCTGGAGGAGAGGAGGTGGGAGGTGGAGGAGGGGGAAGAGGCAGAAGCAGCGATAGCGGCAGCGGCGGTGGCGGCGATGGTTGAGGAGGGTGAGGTGGAGGAGAGGGAGGAGGAGGAGGATGAGGGGGAGGGTCCTGGGGAGACGGAGGAGGTGGTTGTGGTGGTGTTGGTGGGGGCGCCAGTACCGGCAGTAGCCAGCTCGCCGTAAATGTGAGTCTTGCGGGTCATATCCACAGGCAGGACCGGGATGGGCTCGACCACCTTCTTGGTCAGATCTAGAGGCGCGTCGTCCTCTCCTCCACTCCCGCTCTTCTCCGAGCCTCCGGAACTCCTCTCCTCTGACCGGCTCTCTCGTTTCCCCGCCACTGGCGAGAAGGAGGAGTTGCGCTTGCTCTCTGACTTGAGGCCGCTGCCATAGCTGGAGAGGTCAAAGGCCGCGTCTGTCTTGGGGGTCGATGACCTCTGTTTAGAAGACGGCGTGGACACGGAGGGCGACTGGGGCCGGAACTGCGTGAAGCCTGGCGGGGCGATACTCCGCTCTTTGGCGGGGCTGGACCTCTCAGGTGCAGGACATTTTCCCGCGTCTTGTTCTTCCTTCATCATACGGGGACTTTTGGACCTGCCTTCGTCCTCGGGAGATGCGGACCGACCTGCCAGCCCGTCCTCCATCTTCCTCTTGAGCCTGTTGTAGCCGGCCGGGGATTCTCTCCCGTCCCCGCCTTCCTCCTCCTCGGACACGTGCACGTTTCCCGCCGGGCTGTGGCCGCTGACGTCAGAGTGGTCAGCGTCGTCCGGACTGTAGGGCCGCTTGGCGTCGTGGAGCGAGGGGTGCGGGGAGGGTAAGGACTCCTCCTTGCCAAGAGGGGAGGAGAACAGGGAGGGTTTGTGCAGGCCGGAAAGAGCCGCTGAGGCGAAAGCGTCCGGGGAGAGGTGGAGCTTCCTCTCTGGAGACAACTGCTGGAGGTTGGCCGCTGCCAGTTTGAGCGCGGCAGAGGGAGGAACACCGGAGCCGCCCAGCATGGAGGGGAGGGCGGAGGGGAGGAGGCCGTGGAAGGAGGAGAAGGGCGGGTAGGGGGCGAACGGGAACTGAGGCCTGCTCGCGGCGGCCGCGGCCGCGTAGATACTAGGGAAGAGGGAGGGGTTGAGGTGAGGGGGCGGGGCTTGGCCGTTGGGAGACAGGGTCAGGGGGGAGAGTTTGTCCGTCGGGTACATGACGCGCATGCCGTTGCGCATGACGCCCTCGCAGAAGCGTTTGTGCTTGCTCAGTGAAGTCACGGTGGAGAAGGCCTGGCCGCAGTCCTTGCACTTGATCTGTTGGCGGCAGTCGGCGTGCATCCGTTTGTGGCGGCAAAGGTTGGAGAACTGGGTGTATGCCTTCAGACACACCTTTGCGGGGAGGAAAAGATGTTTAGTTTAGTTTTAATAAGAGTTTTACGGCACTTACAAAACAATTAGGTGCAAAAAAAGAGAAAATAATAAAGGAGAGAAGGAAGAGTTATAAAGACAAAGATATTCGATAAGAAACAGTAAGTGAACTACAATGTATCCCCCCCCCCAAAAAAAAAGGGGGGGGGCTTCAAAAGCTCCACCAACAACAACAAAAAGCAAAAAAAAAACCAACGAAATAACCAAAAACCCAATACAAATAAGAAAAAACTGTAACAACAATATAAGGATGATGATATCATCAGCAATTAAATCCCTAATTAAATTTAACCGGATAATTCTCAATGAAACATTATTTGAATAAATTCAGACTCTCTTTCGTAACCTGTTCGCCGAATTGGGTGAACCCATTATCGAAATTTTGCTAACCCGTTTGTCGAAGTGGTTCTAACCCATTTGCCGAAGCGGTTCAAATACTATTATTATTTGCCAAAGAGGTGCACTAATATAATAATTATCCAGATTTTGCTAAAGCGGGTCATTGCCCAGTTCTTACCTCACACTGGAATGGCTTGACGCTGCTGTGGATGTGCTGGTGCTGCTTCAGCCCGCTGGACGTGGCGAACGTCTTGCCGCACTCGGAGCAGGCGTGGCTGCGCGCGCCCACGTGCTGAGACCGGATGTGACGTTGCAGGTTGCTGGGGTCCGTGAACACTTTGTCGCAGTTCTCGCACGGGAATTTCCGATCAGCGTCATGGGTCAGCTGAGAGTTAACAAGGGTTAAAGATAACGAGGGTTAAAGATAACAAGGGTTAAAGATAACACGGGCTAGAGAAAACAAGGGTAAAGATAACAAAGATTTAAAATAAAAAAGGGTTTAAAATGACACAAGTTGAAAATAAAAAATGGGTTAAAGTTAACAAAGGTTAAAAAATAATAAAGGGTTAAAGATAATTGCTAAAGATAACAAGGGTTTAAATAAAGTTAGACCCGCTGTAACGACCACCTGTATAAGGCAATCATCTGTACGAACGGCCACAATTTATTCCTGTTTCAACCCTTGTGTATTAAAAAAAAATTCTATTGACACTTTGTAAGACAGCCACCCATGTAAGACAGCCAGGTCCCACGGTATCACAATTAGTGTCTATGGGAGACGGGACGTCACATTAGAACGTCCCACCTCTAAAAAAAACCAACTCAAAAACCAAAATTTAAAACAAACAAACAGTACTAATAGTGCTGACACATGAAACCTTAGAGGCATCAGCAGCAGCAGCAGCAACAACAA
>NW_004798096.1:178392-179814 GCF_000002075.1 Aplysia californica | reverse complement strand
GGGGAGGAGGAGGGAGGCGGGGAGACAATAATTTAGAAGAAGAAAAAAACCCCGGAGATCATCGTGCGATACGTATGAGAAATGTCTGGAGAGGCCATACGTCTTTATAAAAATGACAGGCAAAATACTAGGCTGATTCGCGCCATTAAAGATAACGACAGTTGGTGGGGAGAGGAAACTGTTTCATAGATATTGCTTGGCGTCTGCACATGGTTGCCATTCTTCTTGAGAGGTGAAACATAGGGTGTAGTCGGGAGATGGATCTAAAGTAGATATGCAGATGGGGTATCGCCCAACTCCCCTTTTTCATTGGGATCTATAGTGTGTCCTGCTCATTATCTTTTCTACGTCTCTTCTTACTAACTACCCTTGCGTCTGCCTGTCTGTCTGTCTGTTTGTCTGCCTGTCTGTCTGTCTGTCTGTCTGTCTGTCTGTCTGTCTGTCTGTCGGTCTGTCTGTCTGTCTGTCTGTCTGTCTGTCTGTCTGTCTGTCTGTCTCTCTGTCTCTCTGTCTGTCTTTTAATCTCTTCCTTACCCTATCTCTTTTTCTTTCTTTCTTTCTTTCTTTCTTTCTTCCTTCCTTTCTTTCTTTCGTTTTTTCTTTCTTTCTTTCTCTCTCTCTTTCTTTCTTTCTTCCTTTCTTTCGTTCTTTCTTTCTTTCTTTCTTTTTTTCGTTCTTTCTTTTCTTTCTTTTCTTTCTTTCTCCTATTTCTCTCCCGGAAACACGTGCTAGCTCATTTACGAGAACAAATATAAATAAGCAGTGACATCTTCTAGAACGCTCTACGGTATCTGTTCCTTCTCCTCGTTTTTTCTTCTCATCCACAAACTCCCTCTAACTAGTACATTAAAATCATCATACACAAATAGCGTTCATTCGCCTGTCTGAGGTTTTTGTTATAGATGTACACTATACGCGTTTAAAAGGGGGTAACTCTATGGGTTTTGTACGTTTGTTCATATTTCTGATTATCCTCTTATCTTTATATTCATAAACAGCTAGATCTAGCCATGGAATGTTGTATACGTTCACATCTTTTCTGAACAAACTGTAAGGAAGGCTAAGGGGTTAAGGAATTAGGCGTAGGTATCACAGTGTGCAATCTTCTCTTTGTTTTACTTCTTGTTCCGTGTCCCCTTTTCGGATGCCGTGTTAACGATCTTATTCGTCTCGCGCAATTATTGACAATAAGATATTTACGTAATTAAATAATAAAATACTATTTTAACAACACTAAGAGGGAAAACAGAGATGAGATGTTAACGCAGACTCCTTGACATCTCGTACAAAGACCATGTTTCAAATGCTGAAGTACGAAAGAGAAACACCAACGCAGTGGGACAATATGAAGATCTACTGACCACAGTGAAGAGACGGAAACTAAAATGGTACGGGCATGTCACAAGATTGACAGGACTTGCC
>NW_004798096.1:176903-178292 GCF_000002075.1 Aplysia californica | reverse complement strand
TTCCTTCCTTTCTTTCTTTCTTTTTTCCTTTCTTTCTTTCTCTCTCTCTCTATTCTCTCTCTCTCCTTCTTTTTCTCTCCCTCTCTCTCTCTTATTCTTTGCATATTATGTTTGTGTGCACGCCTATGTTAATGCGTTCCCTTTCTTCCATGGGCATGACTTATGTGTTTTTCTTTAATTCTTTTCACATCTTTGCTTCCGCTCATTCTGCCTCCTCTTCCATTGTATACCGGCTTTCCTTTTTTGTTTAAATTATTCTTTTATAGCTTTTGTCTACCCCTCCTCCCCCCTTACAAAACACACCCACACACGCACGCGCGCGCGCGCAAACACACACACACACACACACACACAGACACGGACACACGTACACACTCACATACACACACACACACACACACACACACACACACATACACACACAAACGCACACGACAAAGGGACGGGCAGGGCAATAAACATGGCGGACATAATACATGTATAAGCCGTGGCTGCAGACGAACATGCCTTCAACTCGCGCCAAACTCGATCTGCATAAGTCGCGGCCAGACAAAAACGTACGTGACTGCTCATTGGAAGCAAGGCGCACCCACCAACCCTTTCTCTCTACTCTCTACCCCTCGGCGGGGCCGAGCACCAGAGATTTGTAGCATTAAAAAATCCTAGATCCTACACTCTGACGTAATAATCAATTCACCAAGAAGCACTCCATGTGACTTGATTCGGAACAAAAACTATAAAAGGGAAAGGAGACAGAAAGTCCGAACGCACACTCGCCCATTATTGCCAGACATGTCGCGTTGTGCTGTTCATTTACGTGTCCATGATGCGTACCAGCGCAGCAAAATATTTGTTTTTAAGAGAGCAAACAGCGGCGGCCATGACAGTGCCCTATCTAGGATAATACTATTATATTTCAAGTCTATGCCGAGTTCTTAGTCACCCTTTCACAATCGTTTGAGACGCGGTGACAGCAATCTTAGGATACACAACAAGCATGGAGCTGTCAGTTTTGAAGATACAGTTGAGTCCGCTTAAACCGAGCACGGTTAATCCGAAAACAGCGATAAACCGAAAAACAAATAAAGAAACCCCCGATTTTTTTCTTTAATTTGACAAGGGGAATATAAATAAGGTCCTTGTATCTTCTTTGTATCTGAGCAACCTCTCTAAACCGAAAAGGCCGGCTAAACGAAACAAAATCCGGCAGGCCCCTCATATTTGTGTTTAAGCGAGACTCCACAGAGTACATGAGCAAGGGCAGATGTTCTCACGACCGGGGATGTCTCTGTGTCTCGATGTGGGTGTTTGCTGATCGATGTTGTCGAGACAGGGCAGAGCTCAAGATAAATACAGTGGCACAACACAAAGCCGATCAGTGATTCTTTC
>NW_004798096.1:171793-173428 GCF_000002075.1 Aplysia californica | reverse complement strand
CCCCCCCTCTCTCTCTCTCAGCTCTGCTCCATTAATATTTATCATCGTGACACTGGGAAGTCGTGAGTTTACTTCCAACGAGAGGAAGTCGATTATCTCAAGTATCCACATTTACCTACTGATGTATTAAATTCAACTGTACCCGGGTTTGCACTGAACTCTTTAAGTACCACGATTCAGTGCCATAATAATAAATTGTACTATTATGTGAAGAGAGGTAGGGATGCAGGTGGTCAGAGGGCGCCATTGGTGCATGTCCTACTTTTTTATATTCTTTCTGGTGTTTCTGCTTGACTGTCTTCTTACCTTTCCCTAGCACTAAATGTGAGTCAGAGAGGTGAAATCAGGCGCTCGTCAAAATAATCAAAGTGAAGTAACTTGCATTTTTCCAAAGGTTTGTGAATTTTCATCCTATTTTTTTGTTTTTTTTGGGCTCAACGCCTTCCATGCCCTTTTAAAAATACATTTCTGTGTGGATCTTACTGACAAACGTTGATAAAAGGCACAACAAATGTAAATTTTCCGTTTCCACGGACTCTTAAGCTAAGGAAATAACTAATCAATGGCTGCCATTTTCTCACTAATCTTACCTCTGAAAACAGGTGACCCCCACCTTCTTCATTCGCAAATATCTCGACTTCTATTCGAGATAAATGGATATTTTTTTCATCTAAATAAAGACAAGTGGATAAGCTTTAAGATGATACCAATAACTCTACATGCCCAAAAATTGACGAGAGCCTGATTCCACCACGCTGCCTCACATATTTAAATGTCCCTTATTGTCTTGATGTGCTTCTCTTTGCTAAAAAAACCCACACTGAAATGCAGAGATATATCGGGGTCTGGCAGAGAAAGGGTTAAGGTATCATTGAAACAGCACCCCCCCCCCCAACTATCCCCCTGTACGATATAGATAGTGAAGACGAGAACGTATGACATTCATGAACAAAAGTACAACCGAATCAGTGAAAGGCCTTTACAATACAGGGAAGATAATTCACTTAAAAGAAGATAGACCAAAACAGACAAGATTATTCACTTAAAAGAAGATAGACCAAAACAGACCTTACCTGTGCGTTTCGATTAAGGCATATCCAGACGACCTTTCCTTGATGTAATTTGGCTATCAGAATCCATCTTGCTACTATCGATCTCCGCTAATCCATCCTCTGAATTGCCAGTCGCAGAAAACACCTGTTCAAAATAGAATTAAAAGATAGAATCAACTAAGGAAGGAAACGAAAAAGACTGTTACTGCATACAAAATATCGACAACATGAAAAACCTCAGATAGGGCGAGTCAAAAGTATTTCAACGGATCAGAGCAGTATGTAAGCTGGCCACAGTATTATACTGTTTGTAGAAAAATATTTTGAGTTCTATTGTAAAACCCACAACGTTGAGGATAAAATCCACTTACATGGTATATGCAAAAGCCATACATAGTATGCCTTTTTTGTGCACTTTTAGACTAGACAATGTCGAGGATAATTTAATATTAATGTTCAACGATGGATCTCGAGGTGCAGAACCTGTAACCTTTTAACTTCTGCCATAGCACCCTGAGGACTTTGCCACACACGACTCACGTTAACCAAAACCAAAACCCGAACTCTCTCTCTCTCTCTCTTT
>NW_004798096.1:165167-165712 GCF_000002075.1 Aplysia californica | reverse complement strand
CGGAAAAAATGCCGTGTTTTGGGACTGACTCGTGGATGGTAGAGCTGGGCAAAGAATCCATTCCGGAACCGATTCCCACGATTAATGCCACGGGAAGAAAAGTACCGACTCCTTTTTATGAAAACCAAAGGATCTTCTTCTTTTTTTTTAATATAGAATTTATGTTTGAAAAATAAAAGTTGATACTTTTTAGTGTTCCGAAACCAATGTTATCCTTAATCCTGAGGATGTTCGGAGCTAATTAGGTAACCACCGGAAGGAATCACATCATTACAAAGTGAGTAACTGGATTCGGAATCGAATCCTACGATTCCTAGCTTTCAACAATCGGGAACCAAACCGCCCAGCACTAGTGGATGGATTCCACCAAGAAAGCAATAAAAAGGACAGGAGGCTAATTCAATTGATATTGTTATATTATTGTACGCTGTTGATGTGTACAGATGTAATACTAGTGTGTACAGATGTAAGACTAGTGTGTACAGATGTAAGACTAGTGTGTACAGATGTAAGACTAGTGTGTACAGATGTAAGACTAGTGTGTA
>NW_004798096.1:161205-162599 GCF_000002075.1 Aplysia californica | reverse complement strand
CGCCTAATATGTCGATACCCTACCAAATTTCCCCTCAACTTTTTGGTAAAAATATAAATACCCCCCTCCCAAGCCCCTGCCCCACTTTCCACCCGCCATTTTGAACAACTTGACATTGTGCTCAACATCTGGAGTAGCCGTGGAGATTACAGAAGGGTTTGTGGGCGGTTGGCGGGTGCTCTAGTGTGGTTTGCTCCTTCTTTCCCATCAAACATCAATCGTCTTTATCTCCTCTCCTTCTTTTTTGTGTTTGTTACTCCCTTGTAACATCTATAATCTTCGGCACTTACATGACCTTATTTTGCTGCAAGTGCCGTAAAACTCTTATGAAAAAACCCCCCCACTAGGGTTTGAAGCCATACTACGTCCTTATACAAACTGAGCGTCTAAGTTTATTTCAATGTCTTACTGAAACAGGAAACAGCGGGTTATGCTCATTGAGATGCGTGAAGATGGAGAGGATTATACTTAACTTTAACAAATACCAATAAACTCTTAATTTCTGTAGTACCCGTGTCATATTTTCTGCCACAAAGCTGTGTCCGTCATCTTTCATAAGGCACGTTATAAGATAATAAAAGAGACGGTAAGATTAAGTCCCTCTATATTCGTTTGGAAGAAATTTTGGTGTAAATAAACTTGTCTAGATCTAATGCCCAAGCTGGTCTCAAGCAGATGACCATCTAAGTACAACCTTTGCTTGTGTTTGGTGTTAGAACAAGAAACAGTATATTCAAATGCACTTTGGATTATGCAATATGCTATCAATTCATTTGTTTTTCCCCAATATAACATTATGTGGGTGTGTTCTTACTCTCTCTTCGGTGACATCACTTTAATTTGAGCATTTATTAAACGATTCTTTCTCACCTTTGACAAAAGCGGGAAAGTAAAGGCTTGAAGAAGCAAAAGCTGAATTTACTTTCTTAAAATCATTTCGAAGAAAGTCCTGGCCTGTAGAGTGTCTGTGTGTGTTTGTGAGGTTGGGGGTGGGGGTGAGGTGGGGAGGGGGGTACTTAAACAATCTTCTTGTCACTATTTCTTGGAGAAAGAAAAAAATATCAGTCTGAAATTTCAAGAAAAGACACTTCATGATCTCAAGAAACCATCAATTTTCTCACATCTTCTTTTTTCCAACTCGCGATGAAAAATTGCAGCTCTCGTAACAAGGCCGAGAGAGACGGCCACTCAATGGACAGCGTCGTGAAGGTGTTAATTTAGGGACAGCGGCTCAGCCTTGTTGTGGAGGGGAAGGGAGAATTGTACGTCACACGATAACCATAGGGTCCTGACACCTGTCGACGGGGACAGACACCGGGAGTGGGACCAGGAAAAGGAAAGTGAGGAGACAAGGAGGAGGAGAAGGAGGCGGAGGCGGAGGAGGAGGAGGAGGT
>NW_004798096.1:157239-160101 GCF_000002075.1 Aplysia californica | reverse complement strand
TACACTCTTTCTCTCTCTTTTTTCTCTCCCCCCTCTCCCCCCTCTCCCCCTCTCTCTCTCTCTCTCTCTCTCTCTCCTCTCCCCATCTCTCTCTCTCATTCTCTCTGTCCCTGTGTCTCTCGTCCCGCCAAAACAGCCGTGACCAGGCACCGATAAAACCGTTGAGCCCGTGTAGAGGACAGCGCACGTGAGGCGGCATAGATCAAAGCAATTAGACTCGGGGAGTAGTGCACGGCCGGCGAGGATGTCTCTTCCTGTCTTTGCCTCGTCTTCCTACCTGTCTCACCCCGGCTAGCTGCTTGATTGTAATGTGTGTGTGTGTGTGTGTGTGTGTGTGTGTGTGTTTGTGTGTGTTTGTGTGCGTGGTTGTTTTAGTGTGTGTGTGTGTGTATTTTTCGCTGTGTGTGTGTTTTTCTGTGTGTGTTTGTGTGTGTGTGTGTGTTTGTGTGTGTGTGTGTGTGTGTGTGTGTGTGTGTGATGGCTTGTGTGTGTGTGTGTGTATGTATGCATGTGTGTGAGTGTGTGTGTGTATGTGTTACGTGTGAGTGTAGTTGCCCATGCTTTACGTCATAATCGTCACATTTTAGACCGTTTTGTGGCCTTCAGGTAAAATTCTACCTGATATCGCCAATCTGGGCAGAATTGACTAAAAAGGATTCCAGCATTAAGACAGAGACACAATTATTAAAAAGAAAATTTGTAATACGGGAACCGAACGTACATCTTCCGTGAGAAGCTCCAAAGATGCATCAATTTTCACAACACGCGTGGATGCCAAACGAGCGATAGATCGAGCTCGTTTTTTGGGGGAATCAAGACCGACCTCAAGACGCTGATTACCAAAACACAGTAAAGATACTGTCATAGATGCGTTTGTTTTAACTGGGGCAGGACTTCTGAGACGGCTGTACTCCAGGACCAGGTTTTCATAGGGATTAATATCCTGGACTTAAACTTGCGTAGGGTAAAAAGGATAACTTGAAGGGGCTCTCGGATTTTTCAAAGCTCTAATAGTCTAGCTTCTACTTGTATGTTGACCTTAAATTCTTCAAAACAGGAATCGCAATTGCATAAATCTGCAGAGAAGCATATTAAAAAAAATCTAGTCATAACCCCCCCCCCCCACACACACACACAAACCTTTCACACAGTACACACCTTCCACCCAATTCAGATCAGTAAGCAGGCAGGTCGACGTACCTGTGAGTGTGGCACAGTGACTGGACAGGGACAGAAAGACTAAGACAAAATACACTTCCCCAGACGGGGATAAAAGCTTAAGGGTTGTTGTACAACGGCGGGCAGTCTAACCATTTCACCAATAAATATTATGCTGGTTTTTGTTTTTTGCCCCAAACTTGCTTGAGGTTAGAAGAAAGGAATGACAGTCTTAATTAGCCTGACTAATGCTTGATTTACCCACTCTCGATCTACGAACTTTCTTGTACCATGACCTGTCCCTGTTGTTATCAGTTCCGGACGAGGTGCGGCTGCTATCTTTATGTGCAGAAGACATGAGTCCGATTTTGCTGGATTTCGGGGAGAATGAATTTTTCTGAGTTGAAACGTTTCTGGCATGATGGGATTCGATTCCTGCAGACCAAGTCTGTGTTTTGATGTTTCATGTGTGATTATATTTTTCTTTTCTTTAAAAAAAATAACTTTTTCCTTTTTTTAGGGGATGGGGGCAGAATCCAACTTAATTTATCCTCTGCTTGACGTCAATTTTGACGACAATTGGTGATAATTTAAGTTATGAAAAAGATGCTTACAGAAAATTTGCAGGTTTTTAAAAATCAATTGCACAAAAAAGAAACACTAGACTTTGAGATACTGCAGGATAGTTGTTATCTTTTTGAAACAACAGATGTATGTCGGAAAAACAATAAATGACGCTTACTGCTTTTATTTGATATCCCAGGAGCACTGGTATAACAAACTGAAGATGGCTATACTTTTGAACCAGTCCATGTGGGTGCATTATTCTTAAACTGCAGCAAAAGACATTATTTGTACTGGCTGATTTCCGTACATAAATTATATAAAGGAACAACGGAAAAATATGAGGTGTCAGTTTTTTCTTTGTTAATTAGAGTTGTGGCTCGGGTTGAAGAGCATTTAAACGCCTATTCTGCCCAATCTAAGAGTCTAGTGATAAAACCTGGTGAGTCGTCGAATGTCAGGCTCAGGAAATAAGATGTTTTAAGGGAAAAGAAGGTAGTCGAACCACTGGTTTCTGGGTTTTGTTCTGGTTTGGGGTATTTTTTTTTCTTCAAAAGGCCAAAAATTGAAATTCATGACTTTGCCCAGCACTCTTTAAAGTTGTTCCCGCATCGGATCCGGACATTGGGGATTGCCGTGTTAGTGAGACAACTTCCCGTGCATTCGGCATATTGTGGTAGGGTGGCCAGTTTTAATTTTTTTTTTGGTACCCTTTGTTCTCTCCGATAATAGTACAATAGTACAGCCGCACTGGACCAAGCAGATCTGGTGGACCAGTCGGAGGGGCTCTCGTGGCCTAGAGGTTAAGGTGTTGACCTCTCATTCAAAGGTCCCGGGTTCGAATCCTTGTAGCGACCGAAAAATTTTTGTTCTCTAAAATTGTTTCCTTTCACCTCCTTTCCTGCTCTCTAGCAATGTTCTTTCGTCTGCTTTCGTCTCCTCTTTCTGCCCCCCACCTCCTCACCTCCTTTGCCCCCTCCTCTGGGCTCCTGACTCTTTCTACAGCCTTTCTACTGCTACTCCTTGACTTCTTCTTACAGCTGTCTTTCTGCAACACCCCTGATCTTCTGGTAGGAAAGATCTACACCTAGCCTTCTCGGACAAGGGCGAAAAATCTCGGAGGGCCCTTGTGCAAGTTGC
>NW_004798096.1:154493-156059 GCF_000002075.1 Aplysia californica | reverse complement strand
CTCTCTGTCCCCCTGAGTCTCTTCTCTCTTCTCTCTCTCTCTCTCTCTCTCTCTCTCTCTCTCTCTCTCTCTCTCTCTGTACGTCTAAGTCTCTATCTCTAACCCCTCCTCTCTCGTTCTCTCTTTCTCTCCTGCCCCCCTCCTCTCTCACACTCCCTCCCTCTCTCCCTCCTTTCTCGCTCTCTGTCTCTGTCTCTGTCTATGTCTGTCTGTCTGCCTGTCTCTCTTTCTCTCTGTCTGTCTCTGTCTCTTTCTTTGTCTCTCTCTCTCTCTCTTTCTTCTCTTCTCCCACTCTCTCCCCCTTGTTCTTTTAAACAATATGTTTGTTCCTACAACAACTCTCATCTGGTGGGTCAGCCACCCTCTAGCTAACATTGTGGGCGTCCTGCATTCGAATGCCTTGAGCCCCATCATCAAAACTTCCGTCTTGGAATTTTTGTAAATCATTGGAATGTGCAACCCTGAAGTTTCATTTCCTTTCTCAGTCTTTCTTAGTCTCTCAGTCTCTCAAATTTCTCCCTGCGTGATGAATAAAAATTGTCTTCGTCATTGTCATTATACATCTATACGTGCATTCGTCTGTTTTCTATCTATCTGTCTTCCAGTCTATGTGGCCGCTACTCAGTGGCCGCCAACCGGGTGTGTTTACTTCGTTTATTTTATCGTATTAGTCTCTTTTTCCCTGTGTCTCTTTCTTTGTCTCTCTCTCTGTCTGACTATCTGTCTGTCTGTCTGTCTGTCTGTCTGTCTGTCCGTCCCCCAGTCCGTCTTTCTGTTTTCCAGTCCGTCTCTCTGTCTGTCTCCCACTCTGTCTCTCTGTTTGTCAGTTAGAGTTCGTTCCTCTATCCGTCTCCCACTCAGCCTCTCTGTCTGTCTACCAGTCTGTCTATTTTCCAGTCTGTCTCTCAGTCCATCTCCCACTCTGTCTCTCTGTCTGTCTACCAGTTCATCTCTCTGTCTGTCTCCCACCCTGTCTCTCAGTCCATCTCCCACTCTGTCTCTCTGTCTGTCTACCAGTTCGTCTCTCTGTCTCCCACTCGGACTGTCTATCTGTCTGCCCGTCTGCCCGTCTCCCACTGACCAGCGACACACAAAGTACAGCCACCACACATAAACTGCCAGGGTCAATGGCCTGTAGAGGCCGTTAGTGACAGAGCACATCCTATGTGTCATGCGGAGCGACCAGTGTAATGCCACTTGATCCCTGGGCCTGAGCCCTACACACGTCACCTTGGGGCCACGACAATCCCAGCGACGCTGACCGGACAGCACCGGACAGCACCGGACTTGAACGGACATCAACGGGGAGAAACGACGGAGTTCTCCGGAGTTTGCCGAAGTTACCCTCTCCACTCGACTAGAGTTTAGTGCTGCGTATATTATAGGTAGATAGTAACAAACTTCATCACGTATCTTTTGATCTTAATATTATAGTTCTCAAGTTAACGACCCACCTATCTATCTATCTTTCTATTTATCTCTGTCTATCTATCCATCTCTCTATCTATCTATCTATCTATCTATCTATCTATCTATCCATCTATCTATCTATCTATCTATCTATCT
>NW_004798096.1:151779-153811 GCF_000002075.1 Aplysia californica | reverse complement strand
CAACAACAACAACAACAACACTCAGAATACCCAACTTATGTGACAATCGATCAAGCAGCAGGAGAAAACGATCACTACCACTACCACCATCCGCACCACCACCACCACCAGCAACAACAACTACCCCAACAACAACAACAACAACACAACTATCACAACCAGAACAACAGCACCACCACCACCATCACCACCACCATTACCACAACAACAACACTCAGAATACCCAACTCGTGTGACGATCGATCAAGCAGTAGGAGGAGGAAACGACCTCTGAGACACTGACACGGTGGACTGTTGCCTCTCGTACCGAAATAAAAACCATCAAAGGGAAGGAAAGAAAGAAAAAGAAAAAGATAAAACAATACAAAAAAACACACCCAAAAACAAAAACAAGTAAGGGCAAATCTGTTTTTGTCTTGCGACACCCCTTGACATCGTAGACATGACCAGGCGTTCAGTTACACGAAACTCCGCACCGAGCCAGACGAGGTCCTTCGGCAATCCTCAGTGACACTCTCTAGCCCCCCTCCCCTCCTCTTCCCTCTCCTCCCCTCTCTCAATCCTCCTCCCCTCCCCTCTCTAACCCTTCCACCCTCTCCTCCCCTTCACTCCCCTTCTCCTGCATCTCTACCGTTCATCTCTCCCTCTCCTCCTTCTCCCTTCTCTTTCTTCCCCCTCCCTCTCTCTTCTCTTCTCTCCCCCTCACCTGCTCTCTCCTTCCCCTTCTCTTTTTCCTATCTCTCCTCCCTCCTCTTTCCTCCCTTACCCTCTCCTCTCCTCTCTCGATCTTCCTCCCCTCCCCTTTCTAGCCCTCCGACCACTCTCCTCCCCTTTCCTCCATTCCCCTCCCTTTTCACCCCCTCTCTCCTCCTCCCCCTCCTCTTTCTTTTTCCTCCTCCCTTCCCCTCTCTTTCCTCCTCCTTCTCCCTTCTCTTTCTCCCTCTCCCCCCCCTCTCTCTCTCTCTCTCTCTCTCTCTCTCTCTCGTTCTCTCTCTCTCTCCTCCCCTCCACCTCCACTACTCCCCTGTCCACTCCTGTCCTGTTCCCACACTGACCACGTTATGTGAACCGACTTTCTCAGACGAAAAGCCACCACCTTCAAGATGGGAAGATTGACAGGTCGATAAATAGTCGGTTTTCAATAGGAATAATATAGCTAAAGGATTTCCACTAGACGGCTTAAAATGGTGAAATGGTATAGGCTTAACTCCCCTATCAATACTATTAGGTTATTTAAGAGGCGGGACCTCCGAGTTTAACGTCCATCTCCGAAAGGACTGTCTTAACAGTTAGCTAGATGAAAGATTTGTACAGTAAAGGATTTGTACTGGATAGATAGATCCACACCTAAGTTCACATTTTTCCCCAAACAAAAAGCAATAGACAGCTAGATAGATAGATAGATAGGTGGATGTCAACAGAGAAGTCCAAACGGGGAATTAGGCTGACTCTGTTCACCTCTTGCCTCAACAGCACAAAATCTGCTTCGACTATCAAGGCACCCCGGAAATTGCAATTAGTTCACCAGAGAGTGGCAAAAATACAAAAGAAGTAGATGAAAAATGACGAAAGTGAGGACAAGGAAAGAAAAAGCAGCAGTTCAGTTTGTCATGAGAGATCCAATGGGATTTCTTAAATCTACTTTTACCCAAAAATGTGTTCCTGAAGATGTCGACATAATTAAACACTTAAAGTTATTTTTTAGATGGGTAACTGATTCAGTCTATAAGCGTAAAGGTGGATGGTTGCATAGGCAAGAGTGGGATCAGTGAGCAAAAGAGGTGAAGGGGATGACAAAATGAGTGTGTGTATATGTCAATGAAAAAAATCAGGGCAGTTTGAAACATTTATTGATGACGAATAATTTAATGGGTAGATCATAGAAATATGAGTGGGCAAGAGAATATGAGTCAACGATCAAAAGTTTTAATTCGAGACAAGGCTCAGAAAGAGATAGATAGATAGATAGATAGATAGATAGATAGATAGATAGATAGATAGATAGATAGATAGATAGATAGATAGATAGATA
>NW_004798096.1:146213-147740 GCF_000002075.1 Aplysia californica | reverse complement strand
TAAGAAGCCACAAACTTGGCCTAAGTATCTCATCTTCCCCTTTACAAGATATTATTGCGTCTCACAAGATGGCTGGGACGAGGGAAATCGACTTATTTGAAGTCATCGTCTGGGATTACCGCATACAGCTTGGCGAGGTAGGTTGTATTTCCTCCCGATTTTCGATAGCTAGTCTAGAGCTCTGTCCAATCACCATCAAGTTGACTATATTTCTTGTTTCCTTGGTCTATCCCAAACATAATAAGACTTAATATTCTACACATTAAAAAACAATGAATTATGAACCCCCACCATGAAGTACCTTCAACTTCAAGCAGAAATAAGCTGAGCTAAAGATGAAAAGAGCAACAAAAGATAACAGGAGACGTCGTCCATGCATCCAGCCAAAGGAACGAGAAAGACGCAACACGCCCACTACCTGCAGACATACAGAGCTGTCACAGGAAGAATTTTTAAGTAGAAATTGTTTTAAATGCCCCCAGCACAGTCCCAAGCAATAATTCACTTTCTTTCATCATTCTAGTTCAACATAGCTGTAAGCTGCAAAAACAAGACAAAACATTGAGTACTGATACACTGATCGACAACATCAAGACAAGGTATAAAGAAAAATTTGACAGAACCATTAAGAAAGCCAGCAAGATCTCTGGATATGATTTTACTAGAATGAATGAAATGTATAACACCACACGTATGAAAAAGTTAAAAAGCATTATGAATGACCCATCACACCCTCTTTACACACAAATTGAAAGATCACGCAGCGGCAGATACGTACATCCAAAAACAAAAAAAGAAAGATATAAAAGAAGCTTTTTTACCATCCAGCATAACGCTTTTGTCATAATGAGAAAAGATGTGTGTTGCTTCTAAAGTATGTATCTATATATAACTCCTAAAGTCCTATATCTAAATTTCTGCATGTGGTTGAACAATGCATCTGATGTGAATGTACATTTTGTCAGCTTTATTTCTCTTTTCATATTGAATTTTTATGAAAGTAATATCTAATTTAAATCTTTTATGTATACTTGCGTGTGTTTTAACTGTTCTGTACAACCAAGACAAATTAATAAAGCATTATTATTTTTATTTTTATCATAAAATCTTATTCGCAAAGCTCAGTCATTGTCCCTGGCCCTCCACATAATACGATGGTTTACTCTCTGAAATCACGTTCTCACTAGAATGTGATATTTTCCCTGTGATATTAGACAATACATTTTATTTTACATACCGTGTTTTCACTCCCCCCCCCCCCCCGTCAACACAGTTTTGGTCATTTAGGAGGCAAGCTTCTGACTCTGCCAGTCAGAGCCAACCCAACCAAGACACAGAAAGATACTGCATTTCAGCAGACAGACCGAAATTTCAGGTAAAAGACGTGTTCCCATTCTAGAATCGAGTTCGGGTCCCGTGCATACGACAGCGAAGATAGATAGATAGATAGATAGATAGATAGATAGATAGATAGATAGATATAGATAGATAGATAGATAGATAGATAGATAGATAGATAGATAGATA
>NW_004798096.1:144012-146104 GCF_000002075.1 Aplysia californica | reverse complement strand
AGAGAGAGAGAGAGAGAGACAGACAGACAGACAGACAGACAGACAGACAGACAGACAGACAGACAGACAGACAGACAGACAGACAGACAGACAGACAGAGTTACTGTATGTTTTCTTGTATGTGAATGTGTTCGGTATGGCATATATAGTTAAAATGTCTAATAATGAATTTCGGGAGAAAGAGAAAAATCTTGTCCGTGATATTTTCTGGAAGAATTACAAACACGACAGTTGGGGTAATTCTAAAGGCTAACGGGATATCTCCTCAGCATCACAACCATACATCGCAAGCATCACTTGTCTCGAATAAAAAAAACTGGGAGAAAAAAAAAAAGAGCGATCCTCATAATATAATTTGCCTTTTTCTTAACATAACCACAAAACGGTTTCGAAATCAATAACGTCTTGGGTTCTGTCTTGAGGCTTGGGAAATGAAAAGTAACAAGATAATAGGAGACGACGGGAACAGAAGACGAGAACTGATAGAAATGAAGCGAAGGAGGAAAAAAGCCTTATCTCTCCCAACGGTATCATAATTGCGAGATCTGACCATCTCCAGGTCAGGGGGGCAAGCCAAGACATCTCCCTCCAGTTTGGCAGGCTTCTTTCTCTATGCCAGGGGCCGGGCTGAGCTGTCAGTCGCGTGCAGTTTGCTGCACGTGCACATGTTATGAGCTGGAAGGCCGAGAGAGAAATAATTAAGACTCCCCAAACTTTAAGCCCCATTTAGCAATATCTCTCGCTAGCGGCCGGAAGGGGAACGGGTCTAGACGAAGACGAGGCAAGACAGCACCGCGGCGCGTTCACATTACCAACTTTTTCGGAGAGGTTGAGAAATCTTGAAAATATTTCATGTGTTTCTTATCTCCATGTGTCATTGTGTCTCATTGGTGGTCCTAATTTATTGTGGGACATATTGTCCTTTCTAGGACACCCAACTGTTGTCACTTAAAGGATGTTCTTACAGAGTTGGTGTGTTACGTCTACTGATTTAGTTTTTTTGTTTTGTTTTGTTCTTGTAATTAAATGCATTTTAGTCTCTTGTCCACTTTGTTACAATATTACCATATTTTGTCTTAAATATCAAGGCTAGGTTTTGAAAAGTCAGATTTATTTTGTCGGGGTGTGTTATTTACGAAACAAGACTGAGGTTTGAACACCAGTAAAGACATTGAAATGTCTCCAAAATTTGTTCAGTTTCTCTGTTTTCTTCGAACAGGTCTATGATCATTTAATTTTTTGCTTTTTAAGTTGACCATCATCATACATATGAATTAACGACAAACAGCCCCAAAATTCTAGAGACAAAAAGCTATTGTCAGTTTTAAAAAGATCATTCAGAGACAGTTCAAGAGGCTGGCGTTCTGTCAAAGCGATGTTCGGAATCTGAACAGGACTCTAGCGTTCCACCATGTCATCTTTTAGAGATGAGCTTAGTTCTGGCGTGAGCAAAAATGGGCCCCAAATGAAGGCAATTGAGACCCTGTCACATGGGCGGCTAAATGATTTATTGGTCGGGTCTCCCCTCCGGACGCACAATTGAGCACATCAGAGGAGGCGGTTGCGCTGAAAACAGCGAGCGAGAAGACGCTCAGCGACTATTACTTGCTGGGGAACCCTCCACAAAGAAGCGAAATGGTGTTGGTCCGGGCAGGGCAGCGAAAAGGGCTGGGTGGAAAGGGAAGGGTAAGGAGGGAGCGAATTATTACTGAGAAGACAATTTCTCCGATATTGAGACTCAGAGACAAAAATAATTACAAGTTGCTGAGTGGAAGCTGGCACTTTAATACTGGCTTTTTGTTATTTGAGTACGCCATTTTTTGCACATTTTCTACCCTGCGCAGTTCAATCTTTACTTCATAATCAGTTCTGTTTTCTTTAAGGAGCTCTGGGTTTCTGCCAGTTATTTTTACTTGCAATAAAGAAAATGCATAGTACGGGAAAATGAGTGAGTGAGTGAGTGAGAAAGAAAGTGAGTCAGAGAGACGGCGAGAGAAAAAGGTGGTGACAAGGTGACTGGTATAGAGAGTGTGAGATACTTGTTCAGATAGTTGGTGACGCACTGAGAGAGCGAGAGCGAGAAGGAGAGAGA
>NW_004798096.1:141818-143908 GCF_000002075.1 Aplysia californica | reverse complement strand
AGAGAAAGAGGGGGGGAGAAAGAGAGAGAGAGAGAGAGAGAGAAAGAAAAAAAAAAGAGAGAGAGAGAGAGAGAGAGAGAGAGAGAGAGAGAGCAGGATACAGAGCTAGAGAGAAGAGAGAGTGAGCGAGTTTGAGAGGGAGTGAGACAGAT
Organism: Aplysia californica; assembly: GCF_000002075.1. Lineage (NCBI taxonomy): Eukaryota > Metazoa > Mollusca > Gastropoda > Aplysiida > Aplysiidae > Aplysia > Aplysia californica. The sequence goes on along the minus strand of NW_004798096.1, from coordinate 143,756 downwards.
TGAGAAACAAAGTGAGAAGAAGAATGAAATAGAATTAGACAAAGATTGGGAAAGAAAACGTGTTGTTTAGCTCACTTGGCGTACTTTTAGACTGTTTTGCGATTGACTTCAACCTGATTCTATATTAGAGGCATCTGCATTGTTGATTCAATTTTCTTTTTTTTCTTTTTTTCTTTTTTTTTGAAAGCATTCTGTCTATTTGGCACCGCTAGACTGAGATTGACTTACTATTATATTTATTGGAGATCTTTGCACCCAAATTTTTCTTCAAATCTTCGAAGAAAGATGCGCAAGAAACCTGAGATGAAGCACGGTGCCCTCTGGTGCCCCCCCCCCCGTGCCCTTGTCACTATGACTGAACGCTGTGGTCAGATCTGCCTGCCCTCCCGTGGAGAAAATGAAGGTGATTGTTCAAAACATCTCATTAAATAAACGAAACAAGGACAACACTGCAACAACAACAAATAATGTCGAGAAAGGACACCACGAGGTCCAGGTGGGGGCGGAATGTTTTTGAAGTTTTTTCGTCTCTCGCATGGGCGGTAAATCAAAATGCGTCGAGACTTTTGAAGGAGGACATTAATTTTGCTGTTGGTCGGAGAGGAAATTCTCCGTGAATGATGTAGGGTAAGGGAGGTTTTGTTGATGCTTTTCCAGAGTTATTGTGGTCAGGTTAGTGAGGATTAGAGAAACAGGGGTGAGGAGAGGAGAGAGAGGGAGGGTGAGGGAGGGAGAGAGGGAGGGTGAGAGGGAGAGAGATAGACAGAGAGAGAGAGAGAGAGAGAGAGGAGGATGGGAAAATAGAAAGAGAGAGAGAGATAAAGAGGGAGGAAAACAGAGAGTGTTAGGGGGAAAAGAAGTGATAGAAGAGAGAGAGAGAGAGAGAGAGAGAGAGAGAGAGAGAGAGAAAGAGAGAGAAAGAGAGAGAAAGAGAGAAGTGCGGCAGCCTGTGAGAGAGAGAAAGAGAGACAGATTGTAAAGGGATAAAAATGAGAGGTAATCCTGAGGGAGACGTAGCAGAAATCAAGAAAAATAAGAATTAGATCCAGAATACGAAATAGCCAAGGCCAAACAGGCAACCTCGAGAAGACATATTACCATGACGTCATACTTTGTCAGTGCGTTATGGTATTATTCCGATTGTGCCCCAAACAAGCGTATCTGCCAAAACTTCTATTTGTTTAAAAAAAAGGGCGTAACTGGTGATTTTCTAAAAAGAAAAAGTTAATATTATTATGTTTTTTTGTTTTGGCATTGGTTTGTTTGTTTGGTGCGTGATGTCAGTTTTGTTTTGTTTGTAGTATAAGCATTCTTTAAAAAAAAAAAAGAAAAAAAGATGATTGAAGATGTAGCATTCAAATGTGGAGCTGAATAATACATCATCACACGGATGTCCATTATTTCAGATACCTCGCTGACTGTACTTAGAAATGGTCTTTGAAGACATCTCCCGCACATTTCCTTTAAAATGAAAGCCATTAAAAAGAATCACACACCTACTTCCTTCCAGAACAATGTAACACAAGAGTAACAAGAAAAAATACGCTTAAAACTGTATTTAGTTGTTTTATAAATAATGAAAGAAAGAAGAAATTAAATATGTTAATAAGTAAATACGTAAATAGGTAAAGAAAGAAAGAAAGAAAGAAAGAAAGAAAGAAAGAAAGAAAAAAAGAAAAAGAAAGAAAGAAAGAAAGAAAGAAAGAAAAAAAGAAAAAGAAAGAAAGAAAGAAAAAAAGAAAAAGAAAGAAAGAAAGAAAAAAAGAAAAAGAAAGAAAGAAAGAAAGAAAGAAAGAAAGAAAGAAAGAATCAGCAGCAAGAATAGTCGAAAATCTGAATAGGGGTATAAAAAAACCCCCAACAACCCTCACTGAATACAAAAGGAAATGAAAGGGAAAGGAACAAAAACAAATGAATGCCCCTCCCCCCCCTTTCCAC
>NW_004798096.1:139398-141590 GCF_000002075.1 Aplysia californica | reverse complement strand
CCAGTGGTCACGTGACTGAGACCTGGACGGACCGCCCCGTGTCCTCGTGTCACCTCTGCCAGATGACCAGCGGTCATTCGTCACCCGTGCAAGTCTTCAGAACACTATTGTTGTGATGTAACATGTGTGGTGGACGAGGACAAGGAGCCTGCCCGGAAATACTCAGAATAATTTTCGCGATCTCAGTGCTTTCTTGTCCGATCTCCATTTTTAATAACAGTAATAATGTGACTTCTTCCTAATCTCACTCTTTGTTATGAACTGCTTTCACTTTTGTTAAAGAAGGAGATACGACAAGGGAGCACTGCTGTGGCGTTATGTTTGTCTTTGAGGGATCAGCATGGTGCAGTTGCCCTGGCGTCTACTTTGGTTATTTATTACTGATTCCCATTAGGAAATATGGTTTCCAATGACAGCCAAACGAAAAATTAAATGCTATAAGTTTACATATACATCATACCTACATACATGCATACATACACCCGTACAAATATAATATGTTTTAGACATGTACTTACAATGTTTCTGTTTAGGTACTTTTCTGTTCATCAATTTCCGTGAGTCTCATCCAGGTTCCAAAAATTTGGAAAGCAAAGTTTTGTAAAGACAAACAAAAGCTGTCTCAGAAAGATCATTTCACTGGTTGAGAGTGTTGGTGGTTATTGGGCTGTCGGTTGAGAGGGGACAACGACGTTACCAACACCCCGCCCCCCCCCCCTCAAATCAAGCACAAAAGTAGCCTACAGTAAATCGTTAAATCTATAAACTGAGATTTACAAAACGCAAGAGAGCGCACTCTTACCCCAAGACCTGCTCCATCACTTAATTCTCGAATCAGGCAATGAACGGGGTTAAGAAACTGTTCATAAAAGACTCGGATGTTGTTATTCGTATATATTTATGAAAGCTACGTTTCTGTGTTTTTCTTTAAGGGGGGGGGGGGGGTTACACCTGGAGGCTATTTCGCTTATTACTTGACCAAATTTTACCAAATTTCATACATATAACAAGCATAGTAAGAAGTCTTAAAATCGCAATCAAATTTGAGAAAAAAAAGTTTCGTTTCTATGGATACGCCGCCATATTGGATTTTATTGACATATCTTACGTAATGAATACCGCACTTAGCGCTCTTGGAAATTGATCGTTTTTTTTTGCAAGCGTGTTCACAAACATTAGATCTAAAAATGTGTCTGTTGTTTTTTTCCTAATCGAATTAGAAAACTTTTAATTAATTTTTTCCTGAGCTAGCATTCAAGTTTGCGAAAAATCCGTGAAAATCCACACTCCAGACACCACCAACAAAAATCTATTCCATATATAAAAAATTCAACATACAAATGTTTAGTATTACCTCTTCTCTTCATTCTGTGAAAATTTTATGAAGATTGGATGAAAAATGGTGGAACTATTCAAAAAAGTATAGAGAAAAGTCGCATTTTGAGAAAACGGCCTGTAAAGAAAAAGAAAATACTGACTTTATGAGGAAATGGCGGTTACAAACATGCCCGGTATGGGGTGTGAAGTTATTGATATCACCTATCACCTGAATGCTTATTTATTTGCCTTCCTTGCGATGAAAAAAATTTCAAACAAGCTTGAATAGAAGTCGAGATACTTGCGATTGAAGAAGATGGGGTAGCTTGGTTTCAGTGGTTAAATTAATGGGGAAATGGCCGCCAAAGTCTGGCAACTCCAATAGCTTAAGCGTCCTTGAAAACTGGAAATGACATATTTTGTGCCTTTAAACAAAGGTTTTCAGTAAAATTCACGTGGAAATGTTTTCATACAAACATTCAAGGTGTTTAGGCAAAAAACACAATTTCGATAAAAATTGCCAAACTCCTTGAAAAATGCCTTTTTCTCTGATTTCATTATTTTGACGAGCGCCTGATTTTACCACGATGCCTCACAATTATTTTCCCTTATTTATCAAACATAAAAACCTCTGTAGGTGTTTTAACACTCAGTGTTCATGACAGAAATATTTCAAGGAAATAGAAGTAAACACCTTGCCCTCCCCCCTCCCCACGCCCCCTTCCTTTTCCCGATCAAAAGGAATATTCCAGTAACTTCTCTGGCTCTCAAAATATGTCAACTTACGTGTCTGTCTGTCTGTCTGTCTGTCTGTCTGTCTGTCTGTCTGTCTGTCTGTCTGTCTGTCTGTCTGTCTGTCTGTCTGTCTGTCTGTC
>NW_004798096.1:133946-138847 GCF_000002075.1 Aplysia californica | reverse complement strand
CCCCCTCCCCCATCCCTCCCTATATAAGTCTCATCCCCAATCAGAAAAGACACCTGCCATTAGAAAATACTCCAGGAACGAAGAGAGATGTTTTGGACCAATTTATCTATCAAGTTGAAATTTTCGTGAGGATGGTAATATTTACAAATAACGGCATTACAGCTGCTGGCTTTTGACAGCCACAAAACAGTAGTCAGACATACGGTATCATTAATCAAAGTTGGAATCTTCAACAAAATGAAGAAGTCTTTCGTTGGACATCGCGTGCTTAGAATGGGTAGTTCAGTTGTAATACGACGTTGTAAGTAGTGTAAAGTGGTTACGGCCGCTTTGTCTCGTGTGATCTCAGGGTGCCAAGCACGAACAGGCCACGACTCCAGTTATATTTTTAGAAGGAGTTTACAAGGCATTCCGATAATTGCCAAGCTCTATCACAAACTGACAGTACTACCTAAGAGTGGCCTGGTGTGTTATTTGTCAGAGATGAAGGGGGCGTAAACCCCCCCTCCCCACCACCCCCTCCCCCCACCCCCACTTCACTCACCCTTTGTCCTCAGAAAAAGGAACGTACCCACTCCCCCTTTCCAAAAAAGAGACATCACCCACTTCTTCTCACCCCACCCCCCGCTTGATCCAACGTTCTCAAATAAATATCGTGAAAACAACAACAAAACAAAAAACAGACAAACAAACAAACAACAACAACAATAAAAAGAAGAAAAATAACATTAGATAAACTAAACGAGTTGGTCATATTTCCCAGCCCCAGACTTTGAGAGTGTGTAAGACAAACTTCTGTCTTCTATTTGGCCGTGTCTGAAAGGGCAAATGTGACATCCGTGCTGGTGTAGCACGGCCAGAAGTGAATAAGGAAGGTCTGCGGCCCCTGTTGGTTAGGACCTGTCCTCACAGTTTGTCACATTTGATGACGTGAAGGCAGAGGAGCAAGTGCTTTATCTGTCAACTTACAATCTTCGAGGGTGCTCGGGAGCGGGCCTGGGTAATGGAGAGGTCTGGACGTGCGTACTTGACGTTTTTGAACGTCACTTCAGCATACGCGTCGAAAAATGGTTCTGCAGGTGGGTACTCAAATCGAAGAAGAACACTCCCTCCCACACTCCCCCCCCCGCTTTCTTTACAAAACAGCTCTAAATTGACCTATCATCATGTAGTCATGTTCTTAATCGTTCTCTATGATGTAGTGGCTCTTCGCCATTATGCACAAAAGACAGCAGTTCGATCCCCACGAGGGGAATATGATTTATGAAGCATCTCTGTCTGTCTGTTGGGGTACAGTAGCCCACTCAGCCTGGGGCGTCCTTGGTTAGCAGGGTAGAACCAGACCGTCATGCTCACACAAAAAGGTCCACTAATTTGCGTGGGCTCAAGCCAAGTGTGCTTAGAGGAAGGTTTCTTGTCATCAGCCTCTCCGAGTCTATAAGTATACCTAACTAATCGATTTGGAAGAAGATGACAGCAGTGTGCATCTAACAAACTGCAGCACTGTATGTCCAATGGGGACTGACACTAGGATTTAGAATAAAAGGCCAACCAAAATAACTATTGTGAAATCGTGCACTGGTTCAGAAAGAGATCTATATGCATGTATTATGTTATACGTCTGTTTGATGTCAGACTGCATGACTGCGTGTTAAGATCACAGGGGCGTTGAAGCTCGCAGGATTCTAATTGTCTAAGCTACTGGGGTACAAGGTTCGAACTCGATTCAATAGCAAATTTTCCTCCCCTTTCAGAATTACGCTATTCTCTAGGTGACCTGTCGGGCGATGTAATTTGGGTCTGTGGAACCAGTGTTTGCCCAAGCATTGAAAAATAACCGCCCCCACCCCCCAAAAAAAAATTAATTAAAAAAAAATCAAAATAAAAAATCAAATAAACAATCTGAAACAAATCTACCCAACCACAAGATGTCAATAGTAGAGACATGATACCGACTCAGATTAGACATGTCCAGAGGTATGAAGGTTTCCTAATTGGGTGAAAAACAGTGACATCAGCGCGGTATCAACCATGTCATGGTAGAAAAATCACATGAGAAAAGAAACAGACCAAGGATGTAGTATTTACCAGTCTTCCCTCCCCTCTCTGTTAGGTTCCTCCTCTTACCCCATCCCAAACCAAGGACAAGGAAAACCGGTATTGATACTGTGTGAAGCGGAAGGATGTTAGTGTGCTTTAATAGATACTTTTAAAAGTGAGAAATATAATACTGGTGAAAAGCCCATGTGGAGACATTCAAAACTTTTTCATGGCTAAACCAAAAGTCCAACTAAAACAGATTAACTGTCATAGAATACGAGCCAAATTCTTTCTATTATGATATGTTCGGGAATAGTTTTGAGCTTGTCTTGGCGTCTTGTGCTAAAGAAAATTCCCTTTGACTAAACCGAGACTTTGGAATAGGATATTTAGATAAAGATTTAGTTCCAGGAAACACAAGCATACACAGTAGGTTTCATGGGTAATAATCATAGTTCGTCTGTGGAAGTCTGACGACCAAAAAATAATGCATCTGCAGAGGAGAATATTGTTTAAGCTTTTAGTCTTTTAGTACCCCCGGGGTTGGATTCTTTTCATTTTATAATACTTCTAGTACGAAGATCTCTTTGAAACTTTCAGTATTTCTCAAAAAACATTTTGACAGACTACTTTGCAAAGCATACTGATCGGATTAACGAGTACATTTCCTCTTTGGAAAGTGGAGGCACAGAGCTCCCCCTCGTCGTATGGATACGATAGTAAAACATGACGTAAGGATAGGGTTAATAGAACCCCCCCCCCACCCACCCCACAAAAAAAAGAAAGAAAGAAAACCCAGATTGAAATGACTTGTGGCTTCTCCTACTCATACGGTTTGCCAAATTTATTTTCCAGATTTAAGTATTATACATGTATTTCCAAATCTGTCGCTGATTTTAACAATGAGTCTGTAACGTTCTTGACTTAATTTAACTTTCGCTTCAGCATCACTTCTAATTCAGGAAGCAGTTATGATAAAATGCTATTTGTGACTACTGCCAACTTTCAAAAGTACTGTACGTCTAAATCTCAAGATACCTCGTACAAGCACAAGTTATTTTACAAAGCTTTTCCAGTTCTACTAAAACCAGTTTTGATTCTAGGGCTGGGCAATGAGTCGCTTTAACAAAATCCGGATATGTTAGTGCACCACTTCGGTAAATATTATGTTATGAAATGTTATAACCACTTTGACAAACGGGTTAGCATCACTTCAAATGGGTTATAACCACTTTGACAAACGGGTTAGCATCACTTCAAAAAAATGGGTGCACCCAATTCAGCAAACTGGTTAGGAAAGAGAATTGAGAGTTTGAATTCGGATAATGTACTTATTGAGGATTATCCGATTATTCGGATATTTATCCGGATTTTGCCCACCTCTATTTGATACTATAAACAGGGAAGGCAATTCTAAAAGCGTTCTTTTACTTTAATAATTATTATCTATATGGATTGTACAGAGAAAGACTTTTGAAAATTCAACTTGATATATTTCATGTTCAAGTGACAGTGGTTATTATACATTTCTTGTCTTACTATCGGAATCCTATATTTTCTTGTAAAGTATAAGGCGTACTCTTGCCTGGGACATGGCAAACGTACGTTGAGTCCACTGGGACATAGCAAACGTACGTTGAGTCCACTGGGACATAGCAAACGTACGTTGAGTCCACTGGGACATAGCAAACGTACGTTGAGTCCACGGAACCTCTCCAGCACTTCTCTGTGCCCATACATAACACGAAGCATACCATAAATCATGCCTTATATTGCTCGACTAAAGGCCCTTGTGTTTTTTCCTAGTCCCCCCAGCTTAAAACCTGGCGCCCCATTGTTTTGATGAAGACTGCTTCAGCCTTTCCTTTCCCTTTTTCTTTCGCTTCTTTTCTTGTTTGTTCTTCTTTGATATTTTACTTCTGTTCACATCGCCTGTCTCCACTTCTTAACTCCAGGTCTATTGTGATGAATCTGTGTGCTTGTGGGGCTGGCAGTTTGTGTGGGGGTTAATACTCTGTCTGACCGCTGCTTTTCGCGGTGTCTCACGAATTCATATATTGTAACGAGACAAGGACAGGAGGGAGGGAAGAAGGGAGTTTAGTGGATAAGGATGGAAGGACAGATGGAAGAATGCTGGGTAGGGAATGAGACACGAATAGAATTACAGGCCCATACATATATGCATAGAAAGGAAATAAGAGAGAGAGAGAGAGAGAGAGAGAGAGAGAGAGAGAGAGAGAGAGAGAGAGAGAGAGAGAGAGAGAAACGAGAAAGAGAGAAAGAAAAAAAAGAGAGGGGAGGGGGAAAGAAAGAGAGAGAGACCGAGAGAGAGAGAGACAGAGAGAGAGAGAGAGAGAGAGAGAGAAAGAGAGATAGAGAGAAAGAGAAGAGACCGAAAAAGAGAGAAAGAAGAAAAGAGAGAAAGAAGAAAAGAGAGAAAGAAGAAAAGAGAGAATGGTGAAAGAGAGAGACGGGAAATTGAAAGAGAAACAGAGACACACACACACACACACACACACACACACACACACACACACACACACGTGCACACACAGAGAGAGAGAGAAAGAGAGAGAGAGACTTAGAGAAAGAGAGTTGGAGAGGGGGAGGGAGGGAGAGAGAGGGACCGAAAAAGAGAGAAAGATAAAAGGGAAAGGGGGAGAAAGAGAGAAAGAGATTTACTGAGAAGGAGAGAGAGGGAGAGAGAGAGAGAGAGAGAGAGAGAGAGAGAGAGAGAGAGAGAAAGAAAGAAAGAAAGAGAGAGAGAGGGGTAGGGACCAAGAGAGGGACCAGAAAGACAGACACACACACTATGAGTGTGTGCGCGTGCGTATGTATGTGTGATTGTGTGTGTGTGTGTG
>NW_004798096.1:126904-132664 GCF_000002075.1 Aplysia californica | reverse complement strand
TCTCTCTCTCTCTTTTTCTCTCTCTCTATCTCTCTCTCTCACTCTCTCTCTCTCTCTCTCTCTCTCTCTCTCTCTCTCACTGTCTCCCTCATTATTTCTCGCAATCGAGCGAGTGAGAGGAGAACTAGAATAAAGAAACAGACAGAAAGAAAACAAGAAGGAGAGAAGAGGACAATACCCAAAACACACACCATTGGGCTCTTAAAACACGAGGAAAACGATACAGCAAAACAGAAAAGAGAGCCAGAACAATGAAATAATGTAACAATTTTCCTGTCTGTTTCCCGCCTTCTGGCCGACCAGACGATCAAGAGATAAAGGGAGAATAAAGTTTTAACTTCCAGTCCCGCGTAAGTTCTGAAGGATTATTTTCCTCCTGAAGAAGATATTTTTGAGCGACAGAGCCTCCATTTCTTGATATTCAAGGCTCGGATATCGTTCGTGACTAGACACACTTCTGATCTCCGGTAGATATGGCTTAATATACATGAGTAATCCAGAGACGTTCCCACTGTATTATTGTGGAAAGCAGATACGACAATATACAAAAACACTTTGCTACAGATCTGTACTCTTTGTGCAAACAGAAATAAGCTGTTTGCAGGGGCATCTGTTGGAACGACTCGCTAACCCTTCAAAAATATCGACTATAAAATAACCATAGACTACTCAGTTGTCGTCTTTCAGCCGGGTAGCCAAATTTGCACTTTACATCATTTTTATATCCGTAAAATAGCCATTTCCGACAACATGAACACTCTTCGGAGCATTCTGATGAATGGCTCGCTAGACAAATAAGAAATTATTTTGAAAATGCAACGCTAGGTTTTTAAAAAATACATCACTTTAAGAGAAAACAATCCAGAAAGCCGTATGCAGTTGCAAGCACCGTAAAACCTAAACTAAAACAAAAAACAAATCTAGAAAGTTGGGGATACAATAATCTTTCTTTGTTAGATTAAAACTTCAAACGTCAAGCTGTCAGATTCGTAACAAACTGCTTCACTGCAGCCCCTATATTAAATAACCTAATAAATGCGAGGCATTTTTCCGCAGGTTTGTGAATTTTTATCATATTTTTGTTTTTTTGGCACACCTTTCGTGCCCTTTAAAGAACTCATTTCTGTGTGGATTTCTCTTAAAAGCTTTGATTAAAGGCATAAAAAATGTAAATCTTCCGTTACCACGGACTCTTAAGCTAAGGAAATAACTAATCTTTGGGGGCCATTTTCTCACTAATTTTACCTCTAAAAACAGGTGACCCCCACCTCTTTTTTTTGCAAATATCTCGACTTGTATTCAAGATAAACGGATATTTTTTTCCATCCAAATAAAGACAAGTGACAAGCTTTAAGATGATGCCAATAACTTTACATGCCCAAAAATTGACGAGAGCCTGATTCCACCACGCTGCCTCACAAATGTTAAAATGGACGTCAAACCTATGACATATCATATTATTATGTAACTACGAAGAGTTCAGGCGGCATGTACATTGAACGTGTCTTACGTAGTAAACAGTACCCCTCTTGTCAGGTTTTTTGTCTTACTTTCTGTTCTAAGTTTGTTTTAACCTCTTCACTGCTGAGTAGACGTGTTTTCTGGCTTGTATTCTCCACTTATTTTGTTTCATCTGGTTGCAAAAGAAGTTTTAGTTGGTTAATATAGTTACCGTTTGTGATTTTGCTTATTCTGAAACAATTCTCTGTGTTAAAATATTTCAAGAACTAATATTTTATCTTGTCGGTACAAATGTTGATGGAAATGTTTCAGCAGTGAAGGGGTTAATTGTTACGGTGACATTTCTCTTCAGCCTACTCCTTGGATGTGATTGGATAACAGAAAAAGTCCATAAGATTTGTCCTACTAGCAGCCAACGTAGTGAGAAAACTGAGTTAGAGGGTAAAGATTTTTATTTTAAGGATTACGATTAACTAATAATCAATACTTATACACTTTGTAAGAGAAAGAAAAGGTATCATCACGGTTGGTACAATGCCATAGCCTCTCCTCCCTGCTCTCTTGGATCCATGCAAGGGTTGGCTAGCTTATCGCGGCAATTACCAAACTGAGTTAGAAAGAGGAGATGAACCTAACTGAGAACTAAACTGAACAGTTCCTCTAAATGCAGGAAGAGAAACAGAAATTCGGGCAAGGTATCTTCCGGAAAGCCACCTGTCCCAATAAAAGTAACACTGGAAGGCCATCTATGACCTGGTACGTGTAAGGACATTGGCTCTCAGTTGACCCCTGGTCATTCCTGAACCCCAGAATGTCATAAGTAAATCATGGTGGTCTTCGCTCCAAGCTTTATGACAACAAAGCCTAGCATAACTTTCGCCTACATTCGCCTTCTTTCCCTCTTATTATGGACATTTGGTTGGTGTTGTTTCCTTTTGAGCTTACATCACCGACCTCGTTAAAAGCCTTTGTGAGCAGGTAATTGTCTGTATTATGTTATAATTTTTTCTAAAATCTCTCTCTACCTTTCTGTCTACCTTCTCCAACCCCCGCTGTGACTGTCTGTCTGTCTGTCTGTTTGTCTGTCTGTCTGTCTGTCTGTCTGTCTGTCTGTCTGTCTGTCTGTCTGTCTGTCTCTTTTACTTCTTTCTCTATATTTTTTTCTCTCTCTCACTCCCTCTCTCACTCTCTCCCTTTCTCTCTCTCTTTCTCTCTGTCTCTCTCTTTCTCTGTCTTTCTTTCTTCCTCTCCCCCCCCTCTCTCTCTCTCTCTCTCTCTCTCTCTCTCTCTCTCTCTTGCACACACTCTCTCTCCCAAAAACAAACCTAAAACTAAGCTGAAAAGAAAAAGATCCCACAAATCCCGAGTGCGATGGTGAAAAACTCGTTCGTTCCTCGTGTCCACCTCCAATTACTCCACAGGTTTTGTTTGTGGTCATCCCTGTAGTGGACAGTGGCCAGTTTACAGCCCATCTGTCCTGGTGGCCGGCCCACAAGTGTCAGATTTATGAGAGCTTTGAAAAGTCTTTCAGAACGCGGCTGTTCACGGATGTCTTTGCACTTTTTGCAGCGCTGCGTTTGAGTCGTTGAGTTAGAATTTACGACGAGCCCGCGTGATAAAGGCCACATTTCGTGATCACAACAGAACTAATTCGTGTCCTCTTCTGCTTTTTTTGCATTATAAAATACTTGTAAACAGCCTGGTGGGTCCGTTACCTTTTCGTTACCTTAGAATTACATAGTTCTATCTGACATCTTTTTGGCCGTCCTGAGTTACTAAGACCATGGGGTCAGAAACCAAATGTGAGGCAGCGTGGTGGAATCAGGCTCTCGTCAAAATAATCAAAGTGAAGAAATTTGCATTTTTCCGCAGGTTTGTGAATTTTTATCAAATTTTTGTTTTTTGGCTCAACACCTTTTATGCCCATTGAAGAATTCATTACTGTGTGGATTTTTCGGAAAAACGTTGATTAAAGGCACAAAAAAGTACATTTTCAGTTACCATGGACTCATAAGCTAAGGAAATAACTAATCTTTGGGGGCCATTTTCTCACTAATTTTATCTCTGAAAACAGGTGACCCCACCTCCTTCATTCGTAAACATCTCGACTTGTATTCAAGATAAAGAGATATTTTTTTTCATTTTAATAAAGACAAGTGAACAAGTTTTAAGATGATACCAATAACTCTAGTTCCCCTAAAATTGACGAGAGCCTGATTCCACCACGCTGCCTCACAAATGTTTTATCAGATCAACTCTATCAAAATCGTAAGATTATTCGAAGTCGTTATTAAGATATTGAAGGCATTGCATTCGACAATGCTTCACATGCGTTTTACCAAACACGTTTAAAACGCACTTATATTTTAAAGAATAGTTGTGAGAGAATGCAAGTCTATACCCGTATCTCGACAGCACTGTAGCCCTAAGCAAGACCATCTGCATTATGAAAAGTGTCGTCACAGGCCATCTCTTCTACTTCTACCGGTCTCTTCTATTAACTCGAGCCTTTGTCTTTGCCTTCAGACAGAACTTTTCGGAACAGGGATACATTTTCCAAGCCTGAACTTGTGCTATGAAGGTTTTGAAATGTTCGCCATGCCTAGAATTAGTAGCGATAGTAAACCAAACAACAACAAAAACACCCTTGATGTGACGTCACAGGTATTCGATCGAGTCCTTTTGGCAAGTCCGTATCAACTTATTATGCACTTCCAGTTCCAGGTTTATGAAGTAATTAATCTTTGGCGCAGACTTCCATAAAACGGAACATATACTTTGTACGCAGCGCACTATGTACCCAGGGCATTATTTTTACAAAATAATGATTCAATTAAAAACGTACGGGAAGCGTAAAGTGAACGATGAACTATAGTTTCTTTAGCCTGTCTATTTTATATTTTGCAAAAAGAGTGTTTACAAGCAGTGTTTAGATAACGACGTGGATGGGTCAGTGACTGATTACAAGTGCGACTTAAATTAAATAATTGCATACTGTTTACGTGTCTGACATTGCACTTATTTCGATCAAATTGACACGGGCTGTAGCCCCAATAACTCGAACCATAGCTAATGAACAGGTTGCTCTAAATTGTGGCAAGGATCTTGGAACGAGACTATCTTTCTGTTTATAAAGTGTAATGAATTGTCATATTATGGTATGGTATGGTATGGTATGGTATGGTATGGTATGGTATGGTATGGTATGGTATGGTATGGTATGGTGTGGAAGCGTGACCTGGTGTGGAGTGGTGTGGTGTTTTTTGACGTTCGACGTCTATGATGTAGCGGTTTGACGCTTCGCTGTTGCAAGCAGGAGGCACAAGTTTGATACCCAAGTGGAGAGTAAAGTATATCAAATATCTCGGTCTTTCTGTTGAGATGTTGTATCCCTCTCAGCCCGGATTAGCCCTCACAGCCGGGGTCGGAATGATTTAAATTGTGCTGATTTTGAGGGGGGGAGGGGTTAAATCATTACCATCTTTCAAAAATGTGGCATAACGTGGCGTGGAGTAGTGTGGTGTGGTGTTTTATAGTGTGTCAGAATAACATGCTATATTATACTATGCTATGTTATACTATCCTAGGTCAGGATTGACTAAATCAGGATATGCTAAGGACCGGCTTTGGGATTCGAACCAGAATGATCAGCACTGTGGTAGTGTGACACGATATCATCTGAAGCAATCATTCTTTTGTGTTTTGCCGGGACACATGTGGTACACGCAGCACGGCACAAATACTTTTACAATAATACATGTCTAACATGGAAGGTGAATACTTTGGTTTTTGTGAAAGGAATATCTGAGGCAACGTGGTGGAATCAGGCTCTCGTCAATTTTTGAGCATGTAGAGTTATTGGTATCATCTTAAATGTATTCACTTGTCCTTATTTGGATGAAAAAAATATATATTTATCTTGAATACAAGTCGAGATATTTGCAAATGAAGGAGGTGGAGGATCACCTGTTTTCAGAGGTAAAATAAGTGAGAAAATGGCCGCCAACGATTAGTTATTTCCTTAGCTTAAGAGTCCGTGGTAACTGAAAATTTACATATTTTGTGCCTTTAATCAAGGTTTTTAAGAAAAATCCTCATGGAAATGAGTTCTTTAATGGGCATGAAAGGTGTTGAGACAAAAAAATTGATAAAAATTCACAAACCTGCGGAAAAATGCAAGTTTCTTCACTTTGATTATTTTGACGAGAGCATGATTCCACCACGCTGCCTCACATATAGATCCAAGTAACAAAATACAATGACAGACCAAACGTGGAAAAAAAGGTTGGGAGGGGGGGG
>NW_004798096.1:122232-123672 GCF_000002075.1 Aplysia californica | reverse complement strand
TATATATATTGCTTAGACAACAATATTACCAAACAGTTTAGGAAAACCCTTCACGGTCAGTCTGACAAATGGGACAACTTCCGAGTCATCAGGGATGGCTTTGAAAAGAAACCGCAGCAATAATCGATCTTCCGTTCCGCTAGACTAGGGGGACAGGGTGTGGTTCATACTTTTTGTCTGGTTCTTGTTTTTTGTGTTTTCCCCCGCTCCCCGGTGTTCTGTCAACAGGTGTACAACGTCACAGGCCGTGAAATAAAACAAAACAAAACAAAATTAAATTTAAAAAAGGAAGAAAAAAATGTCGCTACCTTTAAAAAAACCCGACCAATACGTCTACTGAAAAATTAGACATTGTAAAACTCAATTTCCAGCACAGCGGCTGCTGCATTAGGGCGTGAAACCGTCCGACAAGTTTTAATTGAGAGCGCAGTACGTGTTGTCTTTTTGTATAGAGGCCCACCACTCACGCACTGCGGGTCCAACTGTACAAAAAAAAACAAGCTTATGAAAGCTTGCGACAATCATTAAACATGTCCGACCAAGCAAAAACATGCAGAAAAATACCCCCCCCCCCCACCAAAACAAACAAACAAAGAAACAGACAAACCAACCAACCAACTAACCAACCAACCAATCAACAAACAAATAAAAAACCCAAAAAATAACAAACAAGAATAACAAAAAACAGACAAAAAAGAAAAAAAGAGAAAGAAACAAAAACTAAAAACCCGAAAGAAACAAAGAAAGAAAGAAAAAACCCCGAAAATAATAAGAAAGAAAGAAAAAAAAGAAAGAAAAAAAGGAAAAAAAGAAAGCAATCGAGCTGCAGACAAACTAGGAGTAGGCAAAAAAAATTTCTACAAAACTTCACATGCACACGAGAGAACACAAAAGGTGGGACATTGTAATCAAAAGTATAATGCTATATGTGAGGCAGCGTGGTGGAATCAGGCTCTCGTCAATTTTTGGGCAATTTAGAGTTATTGGCAACATCTAAAAGCTTGTTCACTTGTCTTTATTTGGATGGAAAAAAATATCCACTTATCTTAAATACAAGTCGAGATATTTGCGAAATAAGGAGGTGGGGTCACCTGTTTTCAGATGTAAAATTAGTGAGAAAATGGTCGCCAACGATTAGTTATTTCCTTGCTTAAGAGTCCGTGGTAACTGAAAATTTACCTTTTTTGGGCCTTTAATCAACGTTTTTCAAAATTATTCACACATAAATGAGTTCTTTAATAGGGATGAAAGGTTTTGAGAAAAACAAACAAAAATTCGATAAAAATTCACAAACCTGCGGAAAAATGCAAGTTTCTTCATTTTGATTACTTTGACGAGAGCCTGATTCCACCACGCTGCCTCACATATAGAGGAATAGCAACAGCAAACTGCTTTGTGGAAACCCTGTTAGATATTCTATAGAAACCTTTTGGGGGGCGG
>NW_004798096.1:119654-120999 GCF_000002075.1 Aplysia californica | reverse complement strand
AGAGAAGAAAATTATTTGGTCGCTACCCGGAATCGAACCCGGGACCTTTGAATGAGAGGCCAACACCTTAACCTCTAGGCCACGAGAGCCCCCGCTACATTCGTGGATATGACGTCGGTATTATTATTAAGACTACTTTTCCGTATCGCTTTACTTTTACCTGGGTGAATATGATATGTTTTGGATAAAATATAACTATGATATTCGATGAGTCTTAAAAAGTACCTACCAACCTTTTACCAAGTATTGGAACCCCTTAACTATGGGCTTCGTGTTCATTAGACGCCTCGGTAGAGTGGTTAGATGGCAGGCTTGATATACTAGAGGAATGAGTTCCAGTTTTCGGGTCGTTAGGTAGAGCATTGAACTTTTAGAAAGCGTACTTCGTCCTATTTTTTTTTCAATTTACTAGCAGCAAAAGTGTATTATGCGGACTGGTAGAGATGTAATAATGTGGGAATGATACCAATAATATGCTAACGATACCAATACGAACCTATCAGGATACAACGTTGTATGCCCCCCCCCCCCTTCTGAAGATCTCAGTGGTAAATGTGAGGCAGTGTGGTGGAATCAGGCTCTCGTCAAAATAATCAAACTGAAGAAACTTGCATTTTTCCGCAAGTTTGTGAATTTTTATTAAATTTTTGTTTGTTGGCTCAACACATTTCATGCCAATTAAAGAACTCTTTTCTGTGTGGGTTTTTCTGAAAAACGTTGATTAAAGACACAGAAAATGTAAATTTTCAGTTACCACGGACTCTTAAGCTAAGGAAATAACAATCCTAAAAACAAGTGACCTCCACATCCTTTTTTCGTTAATACCTCGACTTGTGTTCATGATAAATGGATATTTTTTCATCTAAATAAGGACAAGTGAACAAGCTTTAAGATGATACCAATGAATCTACATGCTCAAAAAATGACGAGATCCTGATTCCACCACACTGCCTCACAATTTAAAGTGCAAATGCCTGCCTATAGATAACATACTGTACAGTCATGTTGACCCTTTTTGTGGATGCATGTACAATCATGATATCAACAAACTCTTTCACTTTAATTTAAAATATCTCCACAGTGCTCTACATGTTGACACTTTTTGCAGACGCATTGAATTTATGTATACAATGCATAATGTACATTATAAAGTACTTCGATAAAAAGAACAGTTTGAGTTTTTCAAAGCCCTGTAGAAAACGCATATTTTTAGGTCATGAATACTTTCATTTGTTTCACTTCAGAGGATTTTTGTTTTGTTTTGTGTTGTTTAGTTTGTTCGTTTTGTTGTTGTTGTTGTTGTTGATGTTGTTTTGAAAGGGGTGTGTGTTACGGGCAGAGGCAG
>NW_004798096.1:118294-119554 GCF_000002075.1 Aplysia californica | reverse complement strand
CAGGGGTGGTGGTGGTCTGTGTTTTGTCTACTTTTAGACGATTGTACAGAGCTCAGGGATAGAGCTATATTATGTAAATACTATTTATTATAATAACGTTGCGCATTTAGTTTTCTGCCTTTCTAAAGTCATAGTAGGCTCTACGAGCAATATCTTAACCCTATCCGTACGCCCAGGGGTCATGATGTACCTCCTGGGTTGTATTCTTCGCATTTTAGAATACTTCTAGTACGAAGATCTCTTTGAAACTTTCGGTATTCTCAAAAAAAAATCATTTTGACAGACTGATATGCAAAGCGTACGGATCGGATTAACGATTAATTTTCCTCTTTGGAAAGTGGTTGAACAAAGTTCCCCACGTCGTATGGATACGATATCTGTGCCCCTACTTTCCAAAATTTACTCGTTAATCCGATCCGTCCACTTTGTATAGCATTCTATCAAATTTATTTGTTGAGAAATACGGAAATTTCCAACGAGTTCTTCGCACCAGAAGTATTCTAAAATGCGAAGAATACGACCCCGGGGGTACAAAATAACGCCAGCAGGGCGTACGCATAGGGTTAAATAACAGCATGCTCTCCACTGAATGAACCCTTTGTTTTCACCTGTTTTTGTAGAATCTTTTCTAGTAATGTATTATACTTCTGTTTTTGTCTCCCAGGTCGAGAAGGTAAGTCATGCAGCCAGCAGAAGATACTCGGAGACGTCTCCGGCGAGCACTCAGGAACTATTCGGAGACGCACTCCCGCACACAGATGCACAGCTTTTGGGTGGTCAAACTGCGTATTGTTTGCTGCAGATCACACGTGTTGCCACTTAAACTGTCGCAAATCAATTATTTTCAAGAAAATTTCAAACCGAACTGCAAGATATCAATTTATTGGTTAAAACAGGACCCCCCCCCCCCCCCGCCCCTGTTGTAACTCCCAGATTTTTTTACTTGGTCCAGAGGCACAAAGCATTTTGATTGGTCTATCTCCGTCGGAGACGTCTACGAATAGATACTGCGCATGCAGCCAGCGGCGGGCAGTGCCTTCCTGCGGAGTAAGTTTTTATGTGGTAGGTGGTATGTGGGAAGTGGAAGGTAAGCCCAACACTGAAAGTGAAGGAGGATAAGGGGCAAGAGACGACATGAAGAGAGTGTTTGTTTGTTTGTACTCGTACATTTGTTAATTTCTGTATATTTGTGTTTCTCTCTTTCTCTCTTTCTCTCTCTCTCTATCTCTCTCTCTCTCTCTCTCTCTCTCTCTCTCTCTC
>NW_004798096.1:114491-115997 GCF_000002075.1 Aplysia californica | reverse complement strand
TATATATATTCTAAAGCACAAAGGGTGTACAGGAAGGTAATCAGCACGGCTCAACGCTTGGGAAAGATGTATATATATAATACATTATACATACATATATATATATTCTAAAGCACAAAGGGTGTACAGGAAGGTAATCAGCACGGCTCAACGCTTGGGAAAGATGTATATATATAATACATTATACATACATATATATATATTCTAAAGCACAAAGGGTGTACAGGAAGGTAATCAGCACAAAGCTATCCTGGAAATGGTCAAGTGTTTCGGCCCCTTGTTCAGCTTCTGGAAAAGACGAGGAGTTTTTTTCTCTAACTGTATAACCAAACAAATATATATATATATACACCAATATAACCAAACACATATATATATATATACACCAATATAACCAAACAAATATATATATATACACCAGTGCATGATTACTCAAACTAATATGCATAGCGGTACACACATACAATGCTCAAATGTACACCCTCAAACATAGATAAATACACATACACACTTACACATACACACACACAGACACACACACACACACACACAATCACTTACTCATACATATAAACGCTCAAAACACATTATAAACAGTCTTATATACACCCCCTTCAACACACACACACACACACACACACACACACACACACAGACAAACACAAAACACACAGAAAACACACACACATAGACAAAAAACACATAATAAACACACAGCTAGAAACACGCGTACGAAACCCACAAAACCACCACTTACAAAGCACATGACCCATTCACTTCCTTTCCGCCACTTTCACCTCGGCCCCCACAGACGGCTCGCCATTTCATTGCCCCATTACCTGTCATATTAAGGACCCTAAAACAATCAGCAGGAAATGTTGACGACAATCGTAAACTCTCTAATGTCTCTCCGACCCTACTTTAATCCTTTTATCTTTCCTGTACTCGGTAAAACTTATGTTTTTTACACGACATATTTCTCAGTACTGCCTACAGTGTTGTGTGGGTTTTACACGCGTCCTAACACTGTAATGTTCTGAGAACGTAACGCCCATCTCCGATAGGGCTGAGCCAACTAGGTGCTGGAAGTTCTGACGAATCGCTCAAAAGCTAGAACCACGGAGGGCCTGACCGGCAGTTGAGTTAAAATTGTAGAAACAATCGAGACTTACCTGTAAGTTGATGATTGTTTCTGATTTTGACGATCTGTCGTCAGGAACGGAGTGGTAATATGCCCTCCCCCCTTAATCCATCCCGATGTGTATGACATACAGTGCTCCAGTGCACAGTCCATTGATGTTGCTATGATGATATTATATATTGTGCATGCCAAAGTTGTACTACATGTATAACACTATGGGCATGCTCACATCAACTGTGACTGGCGGAAGAGTGACTGGATAATAATAATGGGGGCTCCAGTGGCTAAGTGAGTAGTGAGTTTTGACTCAAGCAATGTCAAGCAAGTGTCGGTGACACGGGGATCAGATGGGTGGTCACTGGAGT
>NW_004798096.1:110663-114088 GCF_000002075.1 Aplysia californica | reverse complement strand
CCCCCCCCCACACCATGTGGTGCGTTCCCGCGTCTGCTTGCACATGCCACACATTTACTCCAAGATCCATCACAGCACTGTGACCTCTTCATCCCCGCATCGGAGAAGTGAGAGGCATGATAGGCCAAGATAATCTAGACTAGGTTGGCCTATCACTGTCAGGCAATGAGTTCTGCTTCACAACGGTGTGTCTGCGCGTGCCAAACCCTCCCCACTCATTCGCTCCGGCCTTCATCGTTGGCACACATGGGCTCTCCCATTCTTTGTTTGGCTTGATAACCAACAACTTTCTCAACTGATGAGGTTTTCATGTTTCAATGGTCTGTGCGCTGTGCACAGCAGCAGCAATATTCCGGTATAACCGACTCGCGTGACGGTCTGATTGCGCTATAGCAGTATTTTATTTACAAAGATAAAGAAGGGAAAAAAACGGGGTTTTAGAATAGTGTCTTTCTAGCAGACTTCTCGTTGTTTCAGGACTCGATATCAGTGGACTCCACTGTAGAAGTATTCTAAAATGTGAAGCATACAACCCCGGGGTTAAAAAATGACCCCAGGGCGTATGGATAGGGTTAAGTGGACTCCCCTGTATTTCTCTATTGACTAGAAGAAGGTAAAAAACTAAATGTGTTGTGTTTGTTGCAGAGAATCATCAACCGACTGTTCCACCTGGACGACTTGACCATTCCCGACCTTGACCACGACGCCGTCACTGTGCGGGAGATGTCCCCCGCTGACGTGGTGCACATGTCGACCGACACAGCCGTCATGCACAAACTGTTCCCTCAAGGTCGCATCTTCGCCCACTCCATGTACCTCAGGCTGGTGGAGGAGAATCTGCCAGAACTTATCTCTGACAACGCCGCCATCTTTGCCAGCACGACAGACGCCAGTGGGGGAACACAGATGTCGCCAGGAACACAGACGTTGGGTTGTGCTGACGGAAGACGCCTCAGCGACGCGGATATTTCTGGCATCGACATGATCTCCACGGCCTACCACAACATGGCCGCCATCGGGCTGCAGTACGAGATGGATATCCAGTCGCCGAGCGGGCTCCGCTCTCTCCCCGCACACCTCCGGCACCACGTGCGGGCCATCAGACAGCTGGGTGCTCCCAGCGGCGTCGTCATGGTGACCATCAGTGAGGGGCTGGACGAGGCCGCTGTGGAAGCTTGCCTGGCCACGTACGGACTCACCAAACACTTGGCACACGCTGAGAGACACATTCTCTACTTTGTCTATCGTTTGTGAAACGGGAAAAATACAGTCGTCTGTCTCCGTGGTCAGATCATGACACTGACGTGTTGTTTTGTGTGTCCGGGAGGGGGGGAGGGAGGGAGAGAGAGAGGGGGAAGAGAGGGAAGGAGGGAGGGAGGGAGAGAGAGAGGGGGAAGAGAGGGAAGGAGAAGGAAGGAGGGAGGGAGGGAGAGAGGGGGAAGAGAGGGAAGGAGAAGGAAGGAGGGAGGGAGGGAGAGAGGGGGAAGAGAAGGAGGGAGGGAGGGAAGAGAGGAGCGGGAGGGAGGGAGGAGTAGAACACAGACAGCAAGAAACACCACCCAAAGGGAACAGTTTAGAACACCTGTTGCCACAAGCACACACAACACAAACAAACGACGCGTGTTCTTTCTCTTTGATTTCACACCTTTTTTTAATGAGCCGAAAAAATCCAGATGAACAAAATCCTTTAACACTTTGTTCAGAATGACCCAGACAATTAAAACCTCCATGACCTTGCCCCCGACTGAGTACCCGTCTGGTGTATATGTTATAGTACAACCCCCCCCCCCCTCCCCCCAATACTTGACAAAGTAAGCTGTAAACTTTCTCTGGGGAACCGCTCCGAGACCTGACAATGTCCGCTGTTGTAATCGCTCCGAGACTTGACTGTGTCTCCTCTGTGTATCCAAGACTTGACAATATCTGTGTCTGTCTCCTGCGTCTACTGTTGCTGCGTGGAGGGCCTAACGTAGGACAAAACACGAGCGCCGGATGAGGGAGTTGTGAAACAAGGACAAAACAACAGTACAGTTCACAAAGGGAGAACTTGTTAGTTTTAGTAAGAGTTTTATGGCACTTGCAACACAATAAGGTCATATAAGTTATAAGTACCGAAGAATAGACGTGTTACAAGAGAGTAACATACAGAAAAAAGGAGGAGTGGCAAGGACGACAGATGTTTGATAGGAGAGAAGGGGCAAACCACACCAGAGCACCCGCCAACCACCCACTAAAGGGAGAAGTGAACTTTGAAAACAGTCAAACCTACTTTGTCACCCTGGGATGCCGATCGCTGAGTTTGGAGGGACAGAGTTTTGGTTCCCACTCTATACAGACCATCTTTAGTTTTAGTTGAGTTTTTTACAGCAACTGCATAAGGTCATATGAGCACCAAGGGGTGGATGTGAACAGAGAAGTCCAAATGAGGAATCAGACTTACTCTGCTCACCTCTCTAGCTTCAACAACACAAAGTCTGCTTCGACTATCAAGGCACCCCGAAATAGCGGGTCACAAGAGAGTGACAAACATACAAAAGAAGTAGAGGAAAATGACGATAGTAAGGATGAGGTAAGAAAAAGCAGCAGTTCCCCGTATGTTGTTCCAGCCCATTGACAATTCTACTGTGCATAAGAACATGGTAATATTCTGTGCCGGCATAAAGCACATTTCCGACTCAAGCACGCTAAACGGCTCTTACCGAATTTTTGCTATATAAATTACACGACTTTAAGCACGGTAACTTCGGCTTCAGGCACGCTTCATTTACAAGACAGTTGATATTTTCACGATGACCCATCGAAGTTCGAACACAGTCTACACCGCAGCAGTGAATGTGTTAAGAGAAACACAAAGAACGCAAATGATGGACACACAGAGAGGAAGGCAGAGAGACGCACACAGCCGCACGCGTGGACAGAGGATCTAGCCTAGGGAAAAGCTACACACAGACAAAAACAATACAGAGTCGGGGTGACGAGAATGGGAGGCTGGCTGCCATTTCACCTTTGACCCTCGCTATCCATTAATCCTGATTGTGTATCACGCGCGAGGTGGGATGAAGGCGGTGGTATGAGTGGCACAGCGGGCAGTGGTACACACAGGCAGTGTGTAGGCCTAGTGCGCTGTATCGTGACTGGCTGTCTAAATTAAGTTTTCATTTCCCATTCGACCACTAAACAAAAACTACCATGGCGGGTGTCTAAATAAGAGTGCACACTTTTGCGGGACCGCTATAGGCCAACTTACAAACAAAGGGAAACAGCATGGGACATTTTCTACATGAAAATCTCTGGATTATGTCTACTTCGCACTCAAGCACGCTTCGGCTTTAAGCACGCTTAAGCTTTCTCCCGATGACCGTGCTTAAAGCCGGCATGGACTGTAATAAAATAAAAGACACCAGAAACAAACACTAGCCAAATAT
>NW_004798096.1:104019-109658 GCF_000002075.1 Aplysia californica | reverse complement strand
AAACTGAAAGTAGATAATATAGGTTGTCGTCCTTTTTCGTATTCGCATTTCTACTCAGGTTTCGACAATTATGTCGGAAACGCCGACGTCGGCAATCGGCGGTGCGCGCGTCGACGGTCGGCACAAAAACGAAAGTGCCGACGAAGCCGACGGGAGAAAAAGGGGTCGCTGGAAGTCGGCCAGGCCTCGCACTACGCACATTGACTGATACAGGCGGGCCTAGCGATAGCATCGGCCGGTTCGCGGGTCGGATTTCAGACGATTGTCGGCAAACATGCAGGTCTAAGTACATGTCTCACCTTTGACTGTCCAGTGCATGTCTCACCTTTGACTGTCCAGTACGTGTCTCACCTTTGACTGTCCAGTTGTCTTGTCCTTGGCCAGGTAGATGCGAGAGATGGGCCCAAACGGCCGGAACAGTTCCTGCAGATCTGACTCTCGGGTGTCCTCCGACAAGTTGGTCACACGGATTGTGGCGGCCTCGTCTGGTGGGCACCAGGGGGGAAGAGAAGGTATAGACCATATTGTCACTCAGTCTCAACCATTATAAATAGACATTTTTTTAAAATAAAAAGGAAAGGATAAATACATCCCACGTCCACTGTACATCACAAGTGCCACAACTCTTTTATACATTTATATTTTAAAACAGGAAGGGGTGTAAGGAAATAGCTCAACTAGAGTTCTGCATACCTTACGACATGCAAGGACAGCGACACACAACATGTGTAAAAACAGCAACACACGACACATACGGACAGCGACACATAACGTCCAGCACGTACCTTTCCTCTGTGTCGACATGGACTCGCCGCGCCCCTTGTTGGCCCCCTCTCTCATGACGGGGGGGATGTACTTGCCCGTGGTCTTGGGGGCGGGGGTGGTGGAGGGCGGGGCAATCTCCGGTTTCTTGGTGCCTTCCTCCAGTTTCTCCTGGTGGGGGGGACGGATTGTTTTAGGAAGCTTTTACGGCGTTCGCAACTGCATAAGGTCATATGAACGCAAAGGGCTGGATGTCAACAGAGAAGTCCATTTCATCAGAACACACCACTGTGTCATTACACACCACCTCATCACAACACACCACTGTGTCATTACACACCACCTCATCACAACACACCACTGTGTCAACACACACTCCTTCCATTTCCTCACAACACACCACTGTGTCAACACACAAAACCTCATCACAACACACCACTGTGTCAACACACACCACCTCATCACAACACACCACCGTGTCGTGTCAACACACACCACCTCATCACAACACACCACCATGTCGTGTCAACACACAATCCTTCCATTTCCTCACAACACACCACCGTGTCGTGTCAACACACAATCCTTCCATTTCCTCACAACACACCACCGTGTCGTGTCAACACACAATCCTTCAATTTCCTCACAACACACCACCGTGTCGTGTCAACACACCACACACCACCTCATCACAACACACCACCGTGTCGTGTCAACACACACCACCTCATCACAAGACACCACTGTGTCGTGTCAACACACCACCGTGTCGTGTCAACACACAATCCTTCCATTTCCTCACAACACACCAGAGAGGACAGAGCAGACGTACCTGCAGCGGCTGCAGTGTGTCCTTGTAGGGACACTTGGTGGTCCAATGGTCGCCCTTACAAATACGGCACTGGACAATCTTCTGATTCTTTAGCTTGGCCAGGGGGTCCTCTTCCTCCACCGCTGGTTGCTGCCACGGAAAACACACACAGAAATAGAGATATTGATAGATAGAGAGAGATTTACATACACACACACACACAGAAATAGAGATATTGATAGATAGAGAGAGATTTACATACACACACACACAGAAATAGAGATATTGATAGATAGAGAGAGATTTACATACACACACACACAGAAATAGAGATATTGATAGATAGAGAGAGATTTACATACAAACACACGGAAATAGAGATATTGATAGATAGAGAGAGATTTACATACACACACACAGAAATAGAGATATTGATAGTTAGAGAGAGATTTACATACACACACAGAAATAGAGATATTGATAGATAGAGAGAGATTTACATACACACACACAGAAATAGAGATATTGATAGATAGAGAGAGATTTACATACACACACACAGAAATAGAGATATTGATAGATAGAGAGAGATTTACATACACACACACAGAAATAGAGATATTGATAGATAGAGAGGAATTTACATATACACACACACACACACACAGAAATAGAGATATTGATAGATATACAGAAATTTACATACTCACACACAGAAATAGAGATATTGATAGATAGAGAGGAATTTACATATACACACACACACACACACACAGAAATAGAGATATTGATAGATATACAGAAATTTACATACACATACACAGAAATAGAGATATTGATAGATATAGAGAAATTTACACAAACACACAGAAATAGAGATATTGATAGATATAGAGAAATTTACACAAACACACAGAAATAGAGATATTGATAGATATACAGAAATTTACATACACACACATTCACACAGAAATAGAGATATTGATAGATATAGAGAAATTTACACACACACATATAGACATAGATAAATAAGTGTATTTACACACACACAGATAGACATAGATAAATAAAGTGTATTTACACACACACAGATAGATAAATATAGATAAATAAGTGTATTTACACACACACAGATAGATAAATATAGATAAATAAGTGTATTTACACACACACAGATAGAAGAGTTCACACACACAACAGACAAAGTGACAGAAGTCACACAACAGACAGACAGACAAAGGGACAGAACTCACACAACAGACAGACAGACAAAGTGATAGAAGTCACACAACAGACAGACAAAGGGACAGAACTCACACAACAGACAGACAAAGGGACAGAACTCACACAACAGACAGACAGACAAAGGGACAGAACTCACACAACAGACAGACAATGGGACAGAACTCACACAACAGACAGACAGACAAAGGGACAGAACTCACACAACAGACAGACAAAGGGACAGAACTCACACAACAGACACACAGACAAAGGGACAGAACTCACCTCTTTGTTCTGCACAAACTGCATGAAGACTTCCTCCGAGACGATTGTGTTGGAGGGGTTTGGCCCAGGGGGGTCAGGGGCCGCAGCGCCAAACTTCTTCCACATCTGGGGGGTGGCAAGGGGAATGCAGACACATGAGAATATGACAGGAGCAGTCAAAGTGCACGACAAGCCATCGTGAGAATATGACAGGGACAGTCAAAGTGCACGACAAGCCATCTATCTCTAACTTCTAGGTGGTGGAAAGGTCAGAGCTGCTGGAATCCAACTTGGGGAGTTTTGTTTCAAATCTGAGTTGAGTGTGCAAAGCATTTCCCGTCTTTACTGGTCAAAACCTAAGGAAAGGAATTTCTCTGTCCTGTTCTCAGTTGTGAGGATGTCCGTCTCAGACATACATGTATCACACAGGAACTTGGACTTGGGGGGGGGGGGGGGGAGAAGAGATTCCGTTCAGACAGGTTTTCCTCTCTGGCAGTTTTCACAAATTATAAAAACATGTTCCGGAAGGACTAGGGACTAGACAAGGAAAAGTAGACCGTTCCTCTTTTGCTTCAGAATAGAACAAACCAACAAGCCCAACAAGGTAAGCGGATACAGTATCCCTCCTCTCTCACAAGGCACATGACAAAGTGGATACAGTATCCCTCCTCTCATACAAGGCACATGACAAAGTGGATACAGTATCCCTCCTCTCACACAAGGCACATGACAAAGTGGATACAGTATCCCCCCTCTCATACAAGGCACATGACAAAGTGGCTACAGTATCCCCCCTCTCATACAAGGCACACGACAAAGTGGATACAGTATCCCCCCTCTCATACAAGGCACACGACAAAGTGGATACAGTATCCCCCCTCTCATACAAGGCAAACGACAAAGTGGATACAGTATCCCCCCCTCTCATACAAGGCACACGACAAAGTGGATACAGTATCCCCCCTCTCATACAAGGCACAGGACAAAGTGGCCACAGAGAGAAACCAAGGTTCCTTTTAGATAAAAAGAAAATTTGTTGTTTTTGAAGATGATAACCCCTCAACTGTTTACCTTTCTCCGTGCTATCGACTTGGAGAGCCGCATCGTTTCAATCTTGAACGTACGCACCACCTGAAAAAAACAACAAAAAACAGAACACAAAATGAAGGAAATAATATCATGAAATATGGTTATCATTCAATTCTGTACACTAAACAAGGCACCAAAAATCTGTACCGTCTTTTCCTGGCTCAAGGTTCCTCTTCCGGTGGTAACCAACGACGAGCTCAGAGGCAGGCAGCTATTATATCTGGTGGTAACTCCTTGTGCCGAGAGAGACAACTTGTGCCGAGACAGACAACTTGTGCCGAGAGAGACAACTTGTGCCGAGAGAGACAACTTGTGTCGTTAGGACGCCTGGCACCGGCATGGGGGAACTGGCTTCCTATCCAAGACAAACTGGACAAACCACACAATATACACCACAGGTGGAAGCACAGGCACATTTCTTGCCTTCTGACAGGTGAGAAAACCGCACCACACCACTGTACAATCTCACACTCAGTGCCCTGCCCTCTGCCCAGGCCCTTAACTGTAATTTCTGTCAATATAATTCCATCAGAGTGAGAGAAACAAATAGAATGAATAAACACAACTTTAGGCAAGGTACGAACGACCCATGGTTACATCAGTGGAGAAGAAACTGACCCTATAATTCAAGTACAGTGAGCAAGAACTGAATTCTCCCCTTTACAAAACCCAGCAAACCTAACAGGCAAGCAGCAAGAGGACTCACTGGACCAAGAGGACTCACTGGACCAAGAGGACTCACTGGACCAAGAGGACTCACTGGACCAAAGCAACAAGAGGACTCACTGGACCAAGAGGACTCACTGGACCAAGAGGACTCACTGGACCAAGAGGACTCACTGGACCAAAGCAACAAGAGGACTCACTGGACCAAGAGGACTCACTGGACAAAAGCAACAAGAGGACTCACTGGACCAAGAGGACTCACTAGACAAAAGCAGCAAGAGGACTCACTGGACCAAGAGGACTCACTAGACAAAAGCAGCAAGAGGACTCACTGGACCAAGAGGACTCACTGGACAAAAGCAACAAGAGGACTCACTGGACAAAAGCAGCAAGAGGACTCCCTGTCAAGATAAAGAGAAACGTTAGAGGAGGGACAGCTCAACTACCTTGACTAGTTTCCCATCGTCGTTGTGCTTGTATTCTGTGACTGTCTTCACACCTTTCTTCTCATCAAACTCTTCGCTTGGTGGTGGCAAGCCTGAGGGAGAAAAAGGCAGACATTGGAGAAGGACAAACACGATCACTGCACAGCTGAAGAACTCTCAACAGACATGTCAACACACACACAGCACATGCCCACAGACATGTCAACACACACACAGCACATGCCCACAGACATGTCAACACAGACACTCTAAAAGATCAATGCAGACACTACACAGCACATGCCCACAGACATGTCAACACAGACACTCTAAAAGATCAATGCAGACACTACACAGCACATGCCCACAGACATGTCAACACAGACACTCTAAAAGAT
>NW_004798096.1:100765-102827 GCF_000002075.1 Aplysia californica | reverse complement strand
ACACGCCCACAGACATGTCAACACACGCCCACAGACATGTCAACACAGCCACACAGACATGTCAACACAGCCACACTGACATGTCAACACACGCCCACAGACATGTCAACACAGCCACACAGACATGTCAACACAGCCACACAGACATGTCAACACACGCCCACAGACATGTCATAACACGCCCACAGACATGTCAACACACGCCCACAGACATGTCAACACACGCCCACAGACATCGCCCACAGACATGTCAACACACGCCCACAGACATGTCAACACACGCCCACAGACATGTCAACACGGCCTTACCTTCCATGACAAACCAACAAACTAAACTAGACATTTGGGCCAGGAAAACCAAAAATACTATTCTCAATAAGCACAAATTACAAATCCAAAAAGTTTTTTTTTTAGAGTCCATTCTCAGATTTGTTTTTAACTCTGTGAAGGATCTTCTGTCAGTTACTTTGTCTAGACCTGCATGTGAGCCTCAACTAGATTGTCGGAAAATTTTGCCCCCCCCCCCCCATAACTTATAAGAGCTTTTATTTGTGGGTGTCATAAAAGGTAGTACTTCCAAGTAACGAGCGACCACCCCAACAAATATAATAAAAGAGACCTAACCCTAACCCAAACCCTACCCCCCAAAAGAACCTGCTACGGCCCTCATGTAAAAAGGCCAGCACAAGTTTAAAAAAAGCACACTCCAAAACAAACAAGGAACATAATAATATGCCTTCGTTGCCTTGTTCTTAATAACAGGGTTTGATACAAAGATACAAGAGAATTGGAATAGGAATCCTCCATACAGTTATACATCTAGGAATCTAAATAAATCTAGATCTAGTAGAACAAGTGAATAGGAATAGGCCTTGAACGAGAAATTCGCACCCAATTCCGAACAGAGGGACTCAGCAAAGTCTAGATCAAGATCTAGATGTCTAGAATTTTAGATTCTAAGTAAATAATTCACGCACCTGATGAAATGCGTTTTACCAACATTAATATTACAGCACAGCCTATAATATAATTGGAATATGAATCCTCCATTGAGGTCTATAATGATCTATAAATCTCGATCTAGATCTAGAGTAGAACAAGTGAGTCCCACTTGAATGGATCCACATGATCTGAACAATCAGTCAACAAACAACATTCAAAATGGCCGCTCGAGCACGAAACTGAAAGTAGATAATTTAGGTCGTCCTACTTTTTCCTATTCGCATTTCTACTTAGGTTCCGACAATTATGTCGGAAACGCCGACGTCGGCAGTCGACGAGAAAACGAAAGTGCCGACGAAGCCGACGGGAGAAAAAGGGGACGCTGGCAGTCGGCCAGGCCTCGCACTTCGCACATTGACTGATACAGGTGGGCCTAGCGATAGCATCGGCCGCCTCGCGGGTCGCGATTGTCAGATTTCAGACGATTGTCGGCAAACATGCAGGTTTATTTGTCAGACTAGTTCAGCCCATGCATCGCCCGGCGCAAAATGATAATGAATGTGAGACAAGAACTACACAAAAGCTTTGTTATCCAGACATCTGGTCATTGAATACAGTCAAACCTTTGAAGATGGCCACTTGCATCTCCCCACCCCCACGTTTCCCCTTGATATTGTAGAACCTGCTATAACAGCTACCTGTACAAACGGCCACTTTTCATTTCCCCTGTTGCGTTTTTACTATAATTTCACCATGTCAAATGGTCACCTGTCCGACGCAGCAGCGGCTACTTTATTTTAACGATGACCATTCAAAATTACCTGTCTGAGATGGTTACCTTAATCTCTCACCACCCGACGTTTTGTCATAAATAATGTTTTGGCCCCTGACGCTGTGGATGAGCCGTCATAATCCATTCACCCGTTGTTTTTGTTAGTTCCTCCAATGTCCCATCATGTTGGGTAGGTCCCACCCTCCAATGTCCCATCATGTTGGGTAGGTCTCTCTAATGTCCCATCATGTTGGGTAGGTCCCTCCAATGTCCCATCATGCTGGGTAGGTCCCTCCAATGTCCCATCATGTTGGGTAGGTCCCTCCAACGTCCCATCATGTTGGGTAG
>NW_004798096.1:89137-97534 GCF_000002075.1 Aplysia californica | reverse complement strand
TGCCCTATTTTCTGATTGGTAGCCGAGTTTCATTCGGATTGGTTCGGAAATAGAGCAGACCGAGGTTGACAAAGTTAGTCACCTACGCTTCGGCCGGGTCCGCAAAATCGCCCGTAAACGGGGACCAAATTTTCGCCTCGCGGGAAAGCCCGATTGGCATTGCTACATTGGGACCTTACTTAGAAGGGAATGGTTGTTTTCTTCATTTTGACCAGTATCAATCCTGATGTTGCTGATTGCTGACTACTGTGAAATTTACGATTTCCCATGTCAATCATCATTGAATTCATGATTCATAGTCATCTCAATCATTATCATTGATACTGACTGATGACATTTCTTTCGAGTTACCAGTCCAAGTCCAAGTACCAGCTGCCAGTGAACTTACCCTCATCAACGAGGTCCACTTGCTCTGCCCAACTCTTTCCACTCGTCCTAGAGAAGAAAAAACGATGGATTAATACAAAATCATTAGCTTTGACATCCTTCATTAGAGTTATTTAAACTTATTGTAAAACAAAGTAACGGGTTCTTATATTCTATACGTACATCGTGCGGCTCTACTAGCTCTCCATCAACATGTAAGTAACTTCCGGAAGTTCCGCAGTGAGACCGGCTGGAGAACTTCCGGTTCTGCAGGTAATTGCCAATTTGAGCGCTATAATTTGCCAGTTATTTTTTCGCGAGTAAAGTAAACATTTGGAACGTGTGTATGAACAATTTCAAACCAAATCTCTACATGTTATTCCAAGAAAAAAAATCCATTGGAGATACAAAGCCAACAAGTTTTATTTGGTTATACTCCGAAAGAGTGATTCAATATGGACTGTGTGTTTGGAACTCTATTACTATTTTAACATACCCAAGAGGGTTTTCCAAGTGCGCGTCTACTATACACCATACGTACAAATGCACACGCACACACACACACACACACACACACACACACACACACACACACACACTTACACACAAAGACACACTCATACGCATATGCATAATAATAGTAATAATGATAGATTACATTTGTATAGCGCTCGCCTATCCCAAATGAGTGTAAGTCGAGACATCATGACAGGATCACGCTGAGTGTAATTCTTCATTCACACGCAAAAAACCCCAACATTTTACGTTATTAAGAAAACCAGTTCAACCATGATGCAATACATGGACAGCAGTGAAAACAGTTTACAAAGACATACCCAGCACCAACACTGCAACTTATATCAGAAGTAATTTAAGCCTTGAGCAACAGATAGAACACACAGGATTTGTCCTTTCTCTGGGGTCCTGAGGTGCGCAAGATCGAGGTCCAAATTTTAATTACGGTAAAAAAAAAAAGAGACACTTCTCCCTCCATGATAAACTAAATTTTAATTTTATGTAATTTAGGGGCTCTAAATTTTGTTGCACTTGAAATTATGGATGGCTGTAACTGATGTGATATATATATATATTTGGTGCTAAAACCTTAGACAGATCAAAGAAAACGCAAATAATATACAGTACAATAATGAGTCACACACACACACACACACACACACACACACACACACACACACACACACACACACACACACACACACACAAGTACACGTGCACACATGCAAACACACACACATACATACATACACACACACATACACACACACACACACACACAACTATGAGTGCACACACACTCAGACACACACACACACACACACACACACACACACACACACACACACACACACACACACCCAGACACAACTCAGTCTCTTATTTTAAGCTTTAGGAGCATTAACATAAATGTGGAAGTAGGCCGGCCTATGTACCGTAGTCAAGGAGATTAAAAGTTATCTAAACTCCTTGACCGTAGTAAATTTATAGCCCCCCAACCGTGACCCTGGCAATTATACTTTTATAGGTGCTTCGACGTCGAACACAGGAATGTTGCATCCCTCTCGTCCTGGGTTGTCCCAGTCTGGTAGTGTCAAAGCTGGCCTCCTTAATGGTCTAAATTGTGTCGAATAGAGGGTGTAAATACACTTAAATTATATATGTATATAAAATATTATGTGTTTAAAAAAAACCCAAACTCAAACGTGACAATGCAGGCAAGGCGAATCCATACAAATCTGGGCGCAACACAGTGGTGACCAGCAATGGCGCGTGTTAAGTGGATTATTATAATCAGTACGTGTGTGTGTGTTTGTAATTTTATGTATTTATGTAAGAGTAATATATATTATATCATTGTTAATTAAATTGTCATGTTTATAAATGAAAGTAGAATTTAAAAAAAAAAAAAAATCCTAAAATTTTGTACTTGTAGTGTAGTTCTAAACTCCTTGACTTCCCCACAGAATTCTATACAAACCCCACAAAGTGTAGAATTCTGTGGACTTCCCCCAAGGAGTTGCTTCCCCCTCTTCAGACATCTTTTGTCTCTCGAAATTGAAAACCCACGCAAGGACCGCTCTTCTGTCCCATAAAGGGCAAAGGGAGAAAGTCTTCTTTTGTTTACATCCAAAACTATTACTCAGATTTATAAATGTAGAAAGCGCTGAGTATGAACTATTCTACTGTTCTCTGGAATCAAGAAGTGCAGAAAGCGATCGCTGCCTGCTTGTGAACTGCTCTCACCATCAAGGTAACTTTTACAATACGACTAGCTTAAGAGATGTTAGGAAAGGACGTGTAAGTGTTGAATGAGCTGTTGTTAGTTGTGTGTTAGTCTAGTCTAGTGTTAGTAACTTAAGTCTTAAAAGTAACTTGTCTTGTCAGTGTTACTCCCTCAGCCTCATGATACAAATATAAAGTCATTCAGTCCCTGAACCTGTACTGTAACTAAGGCAAGGCACTAAGGGTTAGAGTTAGGGGCACTCTTCAGTAGAAGTGGTCCCGGCCTAACTCCAACATTTATACTCAAAGAAAGTGGCTATTCTCACCCGCCCGGAAGTTCTCGCAAGATCAACTCCTCCCCTCTTCTCTCTCTCTCCGTCTCTTTCTGAATACTGTCTATCGGTGTGGACGATCAAATTGACCAAAACAAAGTTAAAAAATGATGTTAAAACACAAAAGTAAATTAATTTGGTTGTCTACAAAGATGCTACGGCTATTTAACTTTTCGAATCGAGCCGAACTACGCGGGTCGCCATTTTGTTTTGCCCGGAAATTCTCGCGCTACTCCTCTCTCTCTTTCTCTCTCTCTCTCCACTGCCCACAGACAAAATTGTACGCTTTTAGTAGGCTACAGTTGTAATGGAACGTTTGTTCACGGCACAGAATTCTACAATTTTTCTGTTATCACAGTGTAGAATTCTGTGGTTTAGGGTGAACGCGCACCGGGTGAGAATAGACACAAGACTCGCCTGCACTATTCTCACTCCGGGTGAGAATAGAGGTGGCCATACTCAAAATCGGAAACAAAAACGAAGTCGAGTAAAAAAGCTGACCGGAGTGACCGAGTTGCCAGGGTGAAAAGGCCATCGATAAATTTATAGAAAAAGTCCCAACCCATTTAAGACTATTTTTCGGCACTATTTAAACATTTTTTCAGGATTCTGAGAACAATGTTGGCACTAAAAACTGTTACAAACCATTGTTGTTGTGAATGTACAGGTACCCCCTCTTTTTTTACGCATGTAAATAATGTAATGTCTATGGAGTTAAAGGTCGGGACCACTTCTCCCAAAGAGTGCCGGGTTAGGTTTAGTTAGGCAGCTAGAGGTAGCCTGTACTATAATCCGGTTTCGGCCCCAACGATAACTATGGAGTGAGTGTGGGTTTTGACTCCACCGCTGATTACTTCTGGTTCTAAATGATTAGATCTTCTTTTCGACACACATGCCGATATATGAAGAGATATCAATTGTAAAACTAAAACATCAAACCCCCTTGTTTAAAAACAAGTGAAATATTACTGCTCATTTTGTATTTAAAAATAACAGCGCATCAATCGCTTTTGTTCGGGTAATACATGAAAACCGAATATTTAAAAGTTAGTATCAATATTCCAGTAGTACTCTTGGGGCCCAAACCGGAGAATGCCGGGTTAGGCTTAAGTTTAGGGTTAGGTTCAGGGTTAAGGTTTGATGGTTTGGGTCAGAGTCAGAGTTAGTAGTGGGTGGTTGGCGGGTGCTCTGGTGTGGTTTGCTTCTTCTTTCCTATCAAACGTCTATCGTCCTGATCTCCCCTTCATCTTTTTTATGGTCGTTACTCTCTTGTAACAGCTCTAATCTTCTGGCGCTCATATGACCTAATGCAGTTGCGAGCGCCGTAAAACCTCTACTAAAACTAAAGAGTTAGTAGAGTCAAGGTTTGGGTTAGAACTTAAGGTTGGGTTATGGTTAAGGTTTGGGTTATGGTTAGAATTAGGGTTAAGTAAATGGTTAGGGGTAGGGTTAGGTTAGATTTAGGGTCAGGGTTATGTTTAGGGTTAGGGTTCTAAGACAAGACTAATTCTACCGGTCTAATGATTACTAATGGATCTTCTTAGAACAACTCGTGCCCACTTACGGAGTAGATTGGAGAAACTATTCTACATCACACTATGAAGTTTGAACATTGTTGTTGACGATTCTCCTCGGTCCTCATTTACTCAGTTCTTGACCAGTCACAAAAATACATGGATTAAAAATGGTCTAAACGAAGAGAAGTAGAAGCCGAGTCCAAGTTGGCAAATAAGATTTGAAGTTTAAAGCAATAGAAAAATAAATTAAAGTGCTGGCCTTTGACTGTGTGGTCATGGTTTGGAATGCTACGACAACTGATTTAATTTCTTTTTTTTTTCTACTTGTTAAATCTTTGGCATTCTCTCTTCCTCAGTCCCCTCCTTTCTCATCTAGGGGCCAAGACCTTTGGGCTATTTCCAGATCCCAGCGTTTTATTAACTTCTATTTCACTAAGCATTTCCAGATGGGATAGCTCTTTAGTTGACAATTGTTTTGTGTGTAAGTTTTAGGAAGGCAAATCTGGGGTGGAGTGGAGGGTGTTTGAGAAAACAGTGTTGTCAAGACAAAGAAAATATCAGTTCTCTGAAGAAATGGTATTATTGTATTGTTTGAACGATCTATAAATTCATTTTGCTTGATGTCCATGCTTGACTGTATTAACCTAAAAAAAAATCTGAGTGTCATTTCATGATGAGATACTACTAAAGTTATCACAAAGACTTGAGAGATGAAATCTCCTCTCTGTGACACACTCATGATCTATGGACAGAACCTTGAGAAACAGAATCTGACGCCTACAGAACAGCCATTCCATCGAGAAACAGGGATAATTTGACACCTACAGAACAGCCGTTCTGGAAATAGATTACACTTACCTTGTCCTGTATTGTTTCTACTTTCAGAATTAAATATTCCGTTCCTTGATCAAGGCTCAAGATCCCTGGACGTAAAACAGGATTGATTGCTGAGTAGCAGGCTGCGTTTGTTGTATTGGCTCTAAGCAGTTCTGTCTATTGTGGCTGTGCTGAGCTGAGAGTGACAGAAGGATGAGTGGACAAAGGACGGAGCGAGGGATCCTTGGGCTGCCCAAGAAAAAGAGTATACTCTTCAGTCTCACCTCGAGGAAGGGGGAGGAATATCCCTCAGATTCTGACGACTCGGACTATTTCCCAGGCAGGTGGGTATTATGTCTTCAAACCTGTTCTCAGATCACCTAGTGTGGAATTATGAGAGTGTGTCAGCTGCATCACTTGTTTGAATTATTACTTAGGCATATTTTTTGGTTTATAATTTAATGACAAGTTATGAAGTTTGTGAAGGGTACGTTTCTGCGTTGAGATGGCTGCAGCGCTGTACGTCTTTAGGGAATGCTTAGCTGGTAAAACTGGAATGATCATGGGACTACTAGCGCCAACAGCAAGTGTTGTTTTAGCGA
This sequence comes from Aplysia californica, assembly GCF_000002075.1. NCBI lineage: Eukaryota > Metazoa > Mollusca > Gastropoda > Aplysiida > Aplysiidae > Aplysia > Aplysia californica. The sequence goes on along the minus strand of NW_004798096.1, from coordinate 91,660 downwards.
CCGATATTGTTGGTGGTACTTGAGCACAAGTTGTTATCTCTGAGCTCTGTAAGAAAATACACATTGGGAGTAGAACTTGATCTCTGCCTATATTTTGTAACACGTTTTCTCAGGAGGTCGACAGATGAAGACGATGAAGCATGTGTGCTGAAGAAGGCGAAGAAGCGGAGTTTGAAAAGGAAACTGAAGGACAAAACCAACTCGTGGCAGGCCGGGGTGGCCAGAAGTACAAAGAGCACAAGGCTTAACAGCAAAAAAGGTGACAGCGTTTGTATCTCACCGATTTGTAGTTTTGTCGTGAACAAACTTGTCATTTCATGTGTGTGTGCTTATCTGGTTTGCTTTAGACTATAGTGGGGCAGCGTCCAAAAATAGTATGGGATGGGCTTGTTAGTTTTTAATGTATTTTTGAGATTTGTCTGACTTGCTGTATGTGTGAGAGTATGTATGTATGAGAACATGTGTGTATGTTTTATTTTTGTGTTAAGTTACTCTCACAGAGGGCTATAGTTGTTTGTTGTGAGTGTGTAGTTGTGTCCCTTGGCGTTGTTTGACTGCTCTAGCTTTTGTTAGTGTGTCTGTTGTTTGATGGACGTTCCTGGAAAAGTGTGTACGTTGATTGGTGGACGTTCCTGGAAAAGTGTGTCCGTTGTTTGATGGATGTTCCTGGAAAAGTGTGTCCGTTGTTTGATGGATGTTCCTGGAAAAGTGTGTCTGTTGTTTGATGGACGTTCCTGGAAAAGTGTGTCTGTTGTTTGATGGATGTTCCTGGAAAAGTGTGTCTGTTGTTTGATGGACGTTCCTGGAAAAGTGTGTCTGTTGTTTGATGGATGTTCCTGGAAAAGTGTGTCTGTTGTTTGATGGACGTTCCTAGAAAAGTGTGTCTGTTGTTTGATGGACGTTCCTGGAAAAGTGTTGCTGCTGTCTTGGCCAGACATTGTTTGTGAATGTTGTCGTTGGAAAACTTTTATTTGTTTTGAGAATTTTAAACGCAAACTTTCGTTCTTTTTTTACGAGCTGGCAAATATTTAATGGGACTTGCACGCCTCAATCTGTCCTCAGATGTCCAGACTGTGGCAGGGAGACCAGTGGGCAACACCAGGTATCATTTACCTCCCGAGATCTGGCTGAGAATATTCCAGATGTGTGTCGACGCTGAAGGGGTTGCGACCTTCGTGAAAAGGTTTGTCCACGTCATCGTCTGCTCGTTTGGGTAGCTGTCCTTCCGTCTGGTTTGATCCCAGCCATGTTGACAAAACCTAATAATCTTATTATAATGGAGCTAAGCCCGTGTGTGTGGTCAGTAAAAACGTCTTACACAGGAGCTCATAAAATCTACAAAAGTATGATTCAGACAAGAATTGCCCCAAAGGTTTACGTGGGCAGATTTTCAAAGTTCGGAAACTACTTTTTGATTTCTCAGGTTTGATGGTTTTTCCTGTAAATCGAAGCTCTCGGATGTTTTCTCTCTGCCGTTAGCCATTTCATATTTTACTAGGGGCCACTTCCATTTCATATTGGTCTTCTTCCTGGGTGTGAGACAGCTGCTTCTTCTACTTCCAGAACTAGAATCTCGACATCCAACTCTGTTTGGATGTGTGCTTGACAGTGTCGATGGATACTTCCGGCCAAACTTCATCGTATTGACTTTTTCTAGATACATTTGGTATAGTCATGTCCCCAATACGTTGTGTTCCTTTAGACTCACAAAATGTTTACTTCGTTGTATTGACGTTTTCAAAATTTTGGCGCCTGTTTGGTGGGTAGAATTTTTGGAGCAAGACTTCAGATCTAGATCTCTCTGTATCCTAGATGTATTTGGTGCGTAGTTTTTTAGAGCAAGACTTCAGATCTAGATCTCTCTGTATCCGAGATGTATTTGGTGCGTAGTTTTTTAGAGCAAGACTCTAGATCTAGATCTCTCTGTATCCGAGATGTGTAATTTGGAGTACAGAATTCAAGACTGATTTGTAGTAGTTTGCAAGACAGAAGTGGCGTTTGTGTTTTGTGACTGAAGGTCATGGGTTTGAACCCTGCCATAGGGCGATATCATGTCCTTTTAGAGGTATGTTGTAGGAATTCTCCTCACTTCATCCAAGTGGGAATGGTACCCGGCGGTACCGTGGAAAGATATCTTGTAATAATAATAGATGCATTTGTATAACGCTTATCCCCGCTCAACAGCAGGCTCTAGGCGCTTTCCACTATATTATTACCCCAGCAGACCATAGAACGCTCCGAAACATTCTCAGCTTACCGTGAAGCATACCTATCTGTAGAAGACAAAACCTATCTATAGAAGACAAAACCTATCTATAGAAGACAAAACCTATCTATAGAAGACAAAACCTATCTATAGAAGACAAAACCTATCTATAGAAGACAAAACCTATCTGTAGAAGTGTTGACAAAACCTATCTAGACATGCCATGTTGTTGAGGCTTTGAGGCTGGGACTGTGCATTTATCAACAACAGCACTTTTCTCACAATAACCCCAACCCCCCTATCCAGGCCCCTCCATG
>NW_004798096.1:87493-89037 GCF_000002075.1 Aplysia californica | reverse complement strand
AAGTCTGGTCGTAGGTGTAGTCGTAACTCACTGTGTGGGATGGGCGTCTGGTCGTAGGTGTAGTGGTAACTCACTGTGTGGGATGGGCGTAAGTCTGGTCGTAGGTGTAGTCGTAACCCACTGTGTGGGATGGGCGTAAGTCTGGTCGTAGGTGTAGTCGTAACTCACTGTGTGGGATGGACGTAAGTCTGGTCGTAGGTGTAGTCGTAACTCACTGTGTGGGATGGGCGTAAGTCTGGTCATAGGTGTAGTCGTAACTCACTGTGTGGGATGGGCGTAAGTCTGGTCGTAGGTGTAGTCGTAACTCACTGTGTGGGATGGGCGTCTGGTCGTAGGTGTAGTCGTAACTCACTGTGTGGGATGGGCGTAAGTCTGGTCGTAGGCTTAGTCGTATCTGTGTGGGATGGGCGTAAGTCTGGTCGTAGGCTTAGTCGTAACTCACTGTGTGGGATGGGCGTAAGTCTGGTCGTAGGCGTAGTCGTAACTCACTGTGTGGGATGGGCGTAATTCTGGTCGTAGGCTTAGTCGTATCTATGTGTGGGATGGGCGTAAGTCTGGTCGTAGGCTTAGTCGTAACTCACTGTGTGGGATGGGCGTAAGTCTGGTCGTAGGCGTAGTCGTAACTCACTGTGTGGGATGGGCGTAATTCTGGTCGTAGGCTTAGTCGTATCTATGTGTGGGATGGGCGTAAGTCTGGTCGTAGGCTTAGTCGTATCTTACTGTGTGGGATGGGCGTAAGTGTGGTCGTAGACTTAGTCGTATCTTACTGTGTGGGATGGGCGTAACTCTGGTCGTAGGCTTAGTCGTATCTTACTGTGTGGGATGGGCGTAAGTCTGGTCGTAGGCTTAGTCGTAACTCACTGTGTGGGATGGGCGTAAGTCTGGTCGTAGGTTTAGTCGTAACTATGTGTGGGATGGGCGTAAGTCTGGTCGTAGGCTTGGTTGTCTCTGTGTGTGTGGAATAGGTGTAGGTCTGGTCGTAGGCTTAGTGTGGGATGGGCGCAAGTCTGGTCGTAAGCTTAGTCGTAACTCACAGCAACAGAAGCGACAGACATTTTTTCTTGACCAGTAATATGAGATCTGAGAAAATAATGATGACTCTGGCAATTGTATTATAACGTGACATTGTGGTATTAGATGTAGTTGTAGTCGGTGGGTGGTGTGCGGGTGCTCTGGTGTGGCTTGCTTCCTCTTTACTATCAAACATCTATTGTCCTTATCTCCCCTCCTTCTTTTTTTGTGTTTGTTACTCTCTTGTAACACCTCTAACCTTCGGCACTTATATGACCTTATTGTGTTGCAAGTGCCATAAATCTCCTAGTTTAACTGAAAAGAGTTAACACAGGTACTACTGTAAAACTCTGTGACTTATCCCCCCACACCACAGTGATATAGTATATGTATAACTATCTCCTGCCTTGTGTCACCGGTCATCTATACCATCTCACACATTACCTATCTCCACCCCCCCTCCCCTTCCCCGCTCCCTCCAATTCCTCCCCCCTCCCCCTCACTCCATCCATCTTCCCCTCCCTTGCCATCCA
>NW_004798096.1:77792-81828 GCF_000002075.1 Aplysia californica | reverse complement strand
CCCTCCCCTCCCCCCACACTCCCCATCCAGAACCGTGACGTCATGAGCCACACACACAGGGAGCCGCCCCCCCACCAAAGGCTGCTGGCGGGAAACTTGCCCAGGTCTGCGCACCATCACTGACCTACTTACCAACTGCTCACCGAGCAATAAAAGTCTGACCTAGTTATCAACACTTGACCTAGCTGACCTAGTTATGACCGTCTAAACTAGTTACCTGAGTATGACCTAGTTATGAACGTCTGACCTAGTTACCTGAGTATGACCTAGTTATGAACGTCTGACCTAGTTATCAGTATCTGACGTAGCTGACCTAGTTATCAGTATCTGACGTAGCTGACCTAGTTATGAATGTCTAACCTAGTTACCTGAGTCTGACCTATTTATGAACGTCTGACCTAGTTACCACTTCTGACCTAGTTATGAACTCTGACTTAGTTACCCAAGTCTGACCTATTTATGAACGTCTGACCTAGTTATCAGCATCTGACCTAGCTACTAAAGTCTGACCTAGCTATCAACATCTGACCTATTTATCAACGTCTGACCTAGTTATCAACATATGACCTAGTTATTAAAGTCTGACCTAGTTTTCAACATCTGACCTAGTTATCAACGTCTGACCTAGCTGACCTAGTTATCAACGTCTGGCCTAGTTATGAACACTTGACCTAGTTATCAACGTCTGACTTAGCTGACCTAATTATGATCATCTGACCTAGTTATCAAAGTTTGACCTAGTTATGAAAGTTTGACCTGATTACCAACATCTGACCTAATTATCTACGTGTGGCCTAGTTACCCACGGCTGACCTAGTTACCCACGTCCTTTGGGCACACAGAAGCAGAGAAAAGAGAGGGGTGTAGACCTGTGCCTGGACCACTGTTCCTTTACCTGTCACAGCCAGCGCCCACTTCCGACACACCCACTTCCGACACACCCACTTCCGACACGCCCACTCCCACCACGCCCACTTCCGACACACCCACTTCCGACACACCCACCTACTGCCAACCTAAACGTCAGACTGCTCAATGGGTTATCAAAAAACACCAGCCTCTTCCCTGGCTGATCCTCACCACCCACCCCCACCCACCGCTCACCACCACCCACCCAAAAATCTCAAACTGCCCACGTGGATGGTTGGCGGGTGCTCTGGTGTGGTTTGCTCCTTCTTTCATATCAAACATCTATCGTCCTTATCTCCCGTGCCCCTCCTCCCTTTTTATGTTTGTTACTCTCTTGTAACACCTCTAATCTTCGGCACTTATATGACCTTATTGTGTTGCAAGTGCCGTAAAACTCTTGCTAAAAACAGAAAAACACAGCTGACTTGTGGGCGGCACCGGCCGGGTCGACTGACTCACGTGTAGACTTTGCGCTACTTCAGAATTACAAAAGTTTGATCTGCAATGTAGCCTACCTAGATCTAGTTTTCCGAAAAATCGAAGTTGAAAATTTTTAGTTTCACAACATGGTCAAGCTTTTTCGAATGCACCAACTTTTTAGATTATTTACGTAACATAATAATAATAATAATAATAATAATAATAATAATAATAATAATAATAATAAAAATTGCATTTATATAGCGCATATCCATGCTCAAGAGCATGCTCTAGGCGCTTTACAACTATTATTACCCCAGCAGACCCTCTGAGAACACTCAGAAACATTTTCGGTTTCCGCGGAAGCATACAGTGCAAGCTGCGGATTTCACGCTCTCAAACACTATCAGACTGCCAAGATCGTTCACTGTCTGTAGCCGGGTACCCATTTCCACCTGGGTGAAGTGAGGAAAATTTGTGCAAAGTGCTTTTCCCAAGGACACAACGTCGGGCCCCTAACGGGATTCGAACCCATGACCTTACGGTTGCGAGTCCGAGAGCCTAACCACTAGGCCACCGACGTCACAACAGGAAGTAAATTGAGTTGTAACAGGTGCTAATAAACTCAAAACGGCCAGCAATGTCAGATAAAACTGTATAATTCTGAGGTAGCGATAATTTGCTATGGGCACTCGTATGTAAGAGTATATCATTATATCCATTCTACAACAATTGTCTGCCTGTCAGGACATATCCATTCTACTGCATGGATATAAAATATATATATAATATCGGTCTTGTTTATTTGTGTCAAGAGATATCATCATATCGATTTGACAATATATCATATCTGTCTCGTCTGTGTTTATCAAGTTTTATAGACATATCGATTCTACTGTATATATCGTGTATGTGTGTGTCAGGGTATATCACCATATCGATTCGACAATATATCAAATCTGTCTCGTCTGTGACAAAGATCGTACCTAATGATAGTTTCACTCCTCTCTTTGTGAAAAAATGGAGAAATGGTATAGGTTTCACGCCCCTATCAACACTATTAGGTTATTTAAGAGGCGGGGCCTCCTAGTTTAACGTCCGTCTCCGATAGGACCGAGCCAAGTGGGAAGTTCGTGCAAAGTGTCTTTCCCAAGGACACAACCTCGAACCGAGCTGAGGCTCAAACCCCCGAACCCGCAATCTAACGATTACGAGTCCGGTAACCTAACCACAAGGCTACCGACGCCACCCTGTCTTTGTGAGCCAATTTTAAAAATGTGTCCTCTAAATCCAGTGGGTGGGTGGTTTGCGGGTGCTCTGGTGTGGTGTGCTCCTTCTTTCGTATAAAAATTGTTAAAATCTATCGTCTCTATCTCCCTTCCTTCTTTTTTGTTTTTGTTGTTACTCTCTTGTAACACCTCTAATCTTCGGCACTTATTTGACCTTATTGTGTTGCAAGTGCCGTAAAATTCTTACTAAAACTACAACAACAACCTAACCGATGGCGCTCTCTTCGAAAAAGCGCGGACTTTGCGAACATAGTTACCTACTTGTGTGAAAAAGTAATAAAAGTTAAACTAACAAACTGTGCTATTCCTATTCTTCTTCTGGAGAAACGAAAGAGAGCTTCCAAACAAAGACTGCAGCGCCATCTGAACAAATGCGCGGACTTCCGCGGATATATTTTTGGCCGAGTGAACTATCTTGTTATGTAAGATCTCTGAGTGAACTATCTTGTTATGTAGGATCTTTGGCTGAGTGAACTATCTTGTTATGTACGATCTTTGGCTGAGTGAACTATCTTGTTATGTACTATCTTTGGCTGAGTGAACTATCTTGTTATGAACAATCTTTGGCCAAGTGAACTATCTCGTTATGTACGATCTTTGGCTGAGTGAACTATCTTGTTATGAACGATCTTTGGCTGAGTGAACTATCTTGTTATGAACGATCTTTGGCTGAGTGAACTATCTTGTTATGTACTATCTTTGGCTGAATGAACTATCTTGTTATGTACGATCTTTGGCTGAGTGAACTATCTTGTTATGAACGATCTTTTTGTGTGTGAAGGTTTCGAGGAATATCGATTCTACTGTATATATTTGTCATATATGTGTGTGTCAGGCCATATCACCATATCGATTCTACAATATATGATATGTCTTGTCTGTATGTATATCATATATCATATATCATCATACTGATTCTACTGTATATATATATATAATAATGTGTCATGACATGGTGGAATCAGGCGCTCGTCAATTTTGGGGTGTGTGGAGTTATTGGAATCATATGAAAACTGATTTATTTGCCTTGTTTCCCGTGAAATCAAATCCATTTATCTTGAATAGAATGTAAGATTTTTGCGATGGAAGGAAGTGAGGTCACCTGGTTTCAGTGGGGAAATTAGCGAGAAAATAGCCGCCAAAGTTTGGGATCTCCAATAGCTAAAGAGTCTTTGAAAACTGAAAAGTGGCATATTTGTGCATTTAATCAATTTTTTTCAGTAAAATTCACATGGAAATGTCGTTTTTGCATGGACTTAAAAGAGGTTAAAAGAAAAATAAACCAAAAATTCGAGAGAGAAAAATTTTAAGTGATTGAGAAATCCCTGTTTCTCCGATTTCGTTTTTTTGACGAGCACCTGATTTCACCACGCTGCCTCCCGTATATCTCTGTGTGTGTGTGTGTGTGTGTGTGTGTG
>NW_004798096.1:76584-77692 GCF_000002075.1 Aplysia californica | reverse complement strand
ACACCTATATTGTACAACCCCTATAGAAGCTACTGCTGCTGTAAGAAACACACCACTCAGACCACACCTATATTGTACAACCCCTATAGAAGCTACTGCTGCTGTAAGAAGCACACCACTCAGACCACACCTATATTGTACAACCCCTATAGAAGCTACTGCTGCTGTAAGAAACACACCACTCAGACCACGCCTCTCTACGACAGGCGGCCTTGAGCTTCCCGGCCCTGGAGACGTTGGTGAAGAGGTGCGGGGAGAGACTGGTGGAGCTGCGTGCGACTCGCGTCCTGTCTGTGAGGAAGTTTGTCGCTGAACTCCTGCATGCCCTCCAGGTGGGCTTTGTTTGTGTTTGTGTTTGAGTTTGAGTGTTGTAATATAGTGTAAAGTCCATACAGCTTGCTTTGGAGTGGGGGCAGTGGTGTACAAATGTTTTTTCTTCTTATTATAATTGTTGTTTTAGTTAATGTAGAGGTTTTACGGCGCTCGCAACTGCATAGGGTCATATGAGCGCCATATGGTCTTGTGTGTAGTGTGTAACCTGTAGTGTGTAGTGTGTAACTTGTAGTGTGTAGTGTGTAACCTGTAGCGTGTAGTGTGTGGCATGTAGCGTGGAGTGTGTAACCTGTAGTGTGTATTGTGTGGCATGTAGCGTGTTGTAAGACTGACCGGTCTGGCGTGTGGCATGTAGCGTGTTGTAAGACTGACCGGTCTGGCGTGTGGCATGTAGCGTGTTGTAAGGCTCTGACTGGCCATGTGTGAAGTGTGTAGTGTGTAACCTGTAGCGTGTAGTGTGTAGTGTGTGGCATGAAGTGTGTAGCGTGTAGTGTGTGGCATGAAGCGTGTAGTGTGTAACCTGTAGTGTGTAGCGTGTGGCATGTAGCGTGTTGTAAGACTGACCAGTCTGGCGCGGTCTCCCCAGGCGAGCTGCCCTAACCTGGAGGAACTGGATATCCGGATGCACGAGAAGAGCACGCTGGTTCTCCCCGGTCAGCGGAGGCTCGTAGACATGGCCGCCCTCGCCTCAGCCTGCCCCAAGCTGAGGGAGCTCCGCTTTGACGGATTCATCTTTGAGTGGATATATAACAGGTCCAAGCTCTCTCGGTGGTGG
>NW_004798096.1:43853-74113 GCF_000002075.1 Aplysia californica | reverse complement strand
CCAGTCTTCGTGTGTCAGGAAATATTATCATATTGATTCTACTGTATATTTCTGTACCTGTCTGCGTGTGTGTCAGGAGATGTCGACATACATTTATTGGTTCTACTATATGTCCCAGTCTTTACTTGTCAGGGTATGTGGACATGTTATTGTCGGGTCTACTATGTCTGACTTGTCTGTCTGTCAGTGTGTGTATCAGGAGATATTGACATACATATATCAGTCCAACTATATCTATTATATCTGTCTTGTCTGTGTGTGTGTCAGGATATACCGTCATTGATTCTACTGTATATATATATATGTGTGAGGCAGCGTGGTGGAATCAGGCTCTTGTCAAAATAATCAAAGTGAAGAAACTTGCATTTTTCCGCAGGTTTGCGAATTTTTATCAAATTTTTGTTTTTTGGCTCAACACCTTTCATGCCCATTAAAGAACTCATTTCTGTGTGGATTTTTATTAAAAACGTTGATTAAAGGTACAAAAAATGTAAATGTTCAGTTACTACGGACTCTTAAGCTAAGGAAATAACTCATCTTTGGCGCCATTTTCTCACTAATTTTACCTCTAAAGACACGTGACCCCCACCTCAGGATAAATGGATATCTTTTTCAACCAAATAAAGACAAGTGAACAAGCTTTACGATTATACCAATAACTCTACATGCCCAAAATTGGACGAGAGCCTGATTCCACCACGCTGCCTCACATATGTCCCAGTCTGTACTTGTCAGGGTATGTGGACATATTATTACCGTATCGGTTCTCTATATCTGTCCCAGTCTCTGTGTGTCAGGATATACCATCACTGATTTTACATCTGTCTTTGCTGTACATGTCAGGAGATATGGACGCACCCAGTCTGTACATGTCAGGAGATATGGACACACTTGTATCAGTTCTACTATATGTCCCAGTCTGTACGTGTCAGGAGATATGGACGCACATGTATCAGTTCTACTATATGTCCCAGTCTGTACGTGTCAGGAGATATGGACACACATGTATCAGTCCTATTGTATCTGTCCTGTCTGTGTGTGTGTGTCAGGGTACTGGGTACATGGACATATTGATTCTATGTCTACTACTATGGTCGCTTACTACACGCAAAGGCCGACCGGACAGTTTTCTGTTCCGTGCGGCCAATAGACCGGACAGTTTTCTGTTCCGTACGGCCAATAGACCGGACAGTTTTCTGTTCCGTGCGGCCAATAGACCGGACAGTTTTCTGTTCCGTGCGGCCAATAGACCGGACAGTTTTCTGTTCCGTGCGGCCAATAGACCGGACAGTTTTCTGTTCCGTGCGGCCAATAGACCGGACAGTTTTCTGTTCCGTGCGGCCAATAGACCGGACAGTTTTCTGTTCCGTGCGGCCAATAGACCGGACAGTTTTCTGTTCCGTGCGGCCAATAGACCGGACAGTTTTCTGTTCCGTGCGGCCAATAGTAACGAGCAAGAAGACATGTGGCTCAAACCGTAGGCGAATGGCCTGTCGGCCGGATGAAAAAACCCACAGCCGCTGTCTGGGAAGTGGACGTCCGGCCATCAGGCCTTTGAAGTTTGCAGCGCCGGAGACAACTGAACTTATTTCAGAATTATAGAAAATCACGTCGTAGATTTATTTATTTTTTTAACGAAAAAAATATTTAAAAATATATAATAATAATAATAATAATAATAATAATAATAATAATAATAATAATAATAAAAATAATAATACCAGATTCAGACTCAGCGTATCAAAATGAGGGTTATGGTTCACGAGTGACTAGTTTCGTTTTGTATTCAAGGATTTTCCATTCCAGCACAATTTTTATGTTTTGCGCGCCATGATGCACCCACGTCTGTGTGACGTTTCCCTCAGACTAGGCCTGTAGTGTGTAGAATATGTTGCCCGCGAGGTGCGGCCGCCTTAAGGTCGATAGTGGCGTGTAATAACGAACTAAGTTTCCTCGTGGGTGGTTGGCGGGTGCTCTGGTGTGGTTTGCTTCTTCTTTCCTATCAAACAGCTATCGTCCTTATCTCCCCTTCTTCTTTTTCATGTTTGTTACTTTCTTGTAACACCTCTTATCTTCTGGCGCTCATATGACCTTATGCAGTTGCGAGCGCCGTAAAAACCTCTACTAAAATTAAACCAGGTTTCCTCGATGTCGTCTGGCAGTACGGTCTGTCGACGGTCCAAAACCTGTCCCGTCGGCCTGTACATGTAATGGACCTTTTAAGGACAAACAGGCTAACCCAGATATCGGGGGTTTCCAGAAATCTTGACCTACACCAAAAGCGGGCATTACCCTACCTATAGGAGAAGTTTGTTTTCATTGGTGTGTATATTTGTTTGGTTATAGAGAAAACTCTCCTTGTCTTTTAAAGAAGCTGAACAAGTGGCAAAAACTTTACCTTCGATTTTCTCAAAACAGCATTTTTTGGTATAGCCCCTTTGTGCTTAAAAGCGACCAATTATCTGTCCCTGTCTGGCCTGTGAGGGTAGGTGGGAGCGAGTGTTCCGTTAGCCTCCCATCTGTCAATCACATGACCGACAAACCCCTCCCACCTGTCAATCACATGACCAACAAACCCCTCCCACCTGTCAATCACATGACCGACAAACCCCTCCCACCTGTCAATCACAGCACCGACAAACCCCTCCCATCTGTCAATCACATGACCGACAAACCCCTCCCACCTGTCAATCACATGACCGACAAACCCCTCCCACCTGTCAATCACATGACCGACAAACCCCTCCCACCTGTCAATCACATGACCAACAAACCCCTCCCACCTGTCAATCACATGACCGACAAACCCCTCCCACCTGTCAATCACAGGACCGACAAACCCCTCCCACCTGTCAATCACAGGACCGACAAACCCCTCCCATCTTTCAATCACAGGACCGACAAACCCCTCCCATCTGTCAATCACAGCACCGACAAACCCCTCCCATCTGTCAATCACAGGACCGACAAACCCCTCCCACCTGTCAATCACATGACCGACAAACCCCTCCCACCTGTCAATCACAGCACCGACAAACCCCTCCCATCTGTCAATCACAGGACGGATAAACCCCTTCCACCTGTTCTGTATACCGAGGTATTCCTGTACTTTGTTCTGTATACCGAGGTATTCTTGTCCTTGTTCTCTATACCGAGGTATTCCTGTGCTTGTTCTGTATACCGAGGTATTCCTGTGCTTGTTCTGTATACCGAGGTATTCCTGTGCTTGTTCTGTACTCCGAGGTATTCCTGTCCTGACGAAAGCCCCAGTTACCCGCAACGATAAATTGTAGAAAAACTGGACGATCTATCGATCATGAGACAAATCGTCAGGTGTAAACACAGAATTGTACAAAGTTTGAATGATTGAACGATGGCTTGGAGACTCGGTCGAGAGATCAAGCGCTGCTTGATAATTTCCGTGCGATCACGGTCAGATTTGAGGGAGACGCGCTGTGACGTAGAATCACTTTAAAATTTGCCGCCGCACAGGATTAAACTTAAGGCTAAAAAAATTAATTAATAATTATCGCAGGTAAAGACTGATTTCATATTCAGAAACAGCGTCTCAAAATAAGCAAAGTTGCCTACGAGGAACCTGATTTAATGCGTTATTATGTATATTTTACCAATTGTATTGTTTAGTTTATCGTCAAGGGTGAAGTTGTGTATCAAGGTCACACCGTGCGTTGCACATCTGCAGTCAAGTAAATGACTGCGATCTCCCAGATCGAAAGAAAACTGGACGATACTAAAACCGAACGTCTAAACAGACTACAAAGCTCGATAAAAACGGACAGTTCTCGCACACAATGAATGGGACACAATTTGTCGTGACGTGTAAGCGGACCATTATAAGCTCGTTCACTTTCGTCTGACCGCGGTGAAAACGGGATGAAAAAAACAAATCGTTCTGTTTAATCTTTCCGGATCTTTACATGCGGCTCTCAAAGTTCAGCGACCAACAGAATCTGAAAGTCCATTCATAAAAGTCACTGCAGACTAAGGTTCCCACACGTTTTCTTTGATGCAAGCCTAAAACGGGTAAAAAAAAAACATCATAGGAGATTTACAGAATACACTTACAGCATTGAAAAGTTGACATATTTTCCTCAACACCACTCTTTAACGTTCGCCGAAGAAACACGATTCAAGAGACGGGGTGAGTATTTTTTTTTTTTTACTCACGTGGAGCACGTGGAGACGTCTAGACAGCCGGGGGATAAAATCTACAAGCTTCCACTGAAATGTAGGAGCAGGGTGGTGTTGCTGTCTCAAAATGAGCAATTTGTAGGCAAAGTAAGTTAGGCTACTGTAAGTCATTTATTATAGTGATCCTGTGTATGAATCCAAAGAGCGGTTTTTGATATAGGACCCAAAGAGAAAAACGTTATTATTACAGGGTGAAGATTTTTTGAAAAAATATTTTTGTTTGGTCGCTGACCTGCAGAAGTGCCATGCAAAGTTTCGTGGACATTGGTAAATTCTTCAATGAGCTAGAATTTGTTAACGCGGTCAGACGAAAGTGAAGAAGATAGGCTGGGTGACCAGACATCCTCCAGCCAAACCTCAACAGACCGTCTTGTCCGCACAGTCTACAGTGACGTTTTTTATCACATGATTGGCCATTTATTGTATCATCATTCTCCACACTATCGTATCTTGTCACATTTACTATTATACATATTATATTGTTATTATTATTATATCTATTCTGATCATTTCCAGTACTTATTCAGTGTCTCTCACAACGTGAGGCTTGTAGATTTTGTTTCCTAATTTTCTCTAGATGTAATCAGAATTTTGACCGATGTTTTCAGTAAAAATATTACCATACACAACAGACCAGAGTTCTCTTTTTCTTGTCGACAAATCCATCCCTGGAAACTTTAAACAATATCTCTTTTCTCCTACAGAGTTCCCCAAAAAATATTTTTAAATTTTTGAATTCTGGAATTCCGAAAACCAGTGGTCTTTGTGTCCTCCTTTGGACTCGACACATTTTCACGTGTTGTTTGTGTGTATGCGACAGATACATGTACAAAGAGGGGGTTTCCATATAATCAATAGTATATAATTAGTCTGCACGGGGATTTTTTTTTATTGGAACAAGACCGGTAGTTGAGTGTTAGTTTGTTAGGGGGGGGGGGGGGGGGGTTGTTTATTTGTTTGTTTAAATATATTATTTCCTTTTTCTTTTCTTCTTTTTCTATTTCTTTTTTTTTACTTTTTTTTTCTTTGAACTGACTGCATGTGCCGCAGGACTGAGTTGTTTTCAGTCCAGCGGTTAGTGGGTGACAATGGGTTGATTTAGACTGACTAATTGTGATATACAATGTGTTAAGTTTCTTTCATATCTTCAGTCTTTGAAATAGCAAACGTTTTAATTTGCTGTCGCTTTTTCATTAATCACCGTGGTTAGATTACTGAATTTACAAACCCCCAAAACTGAGTTTGTGGTGAGGAAATGTTCTATACAAAAAGCTCTCTGCTGTTGAGTTATCCTGACCATGATCTCAGCAGGAAAAGGGAGCTAGATAAAAACTGTCTGCAAACTTCTTTTGGCCTGTTAGACAATTGTAGTTTGCAATATGGCGCTGGAGGGATTTTTAGTGGTAGGCCTAATGTGAACTTGTGCGTCATGCTACAAAAATGGGGACATAGCTGAAAAACGGTTGTTGTCTTTTTTACGCGCTATGTAGAGCAAAACTTTTCTGTGGATTTATCTAAAAGGAATATCAGACAAATTCCTTTTGACTCCCAAATATTGTGCACAAATTTGAAGCGCAAAACTTAAGTGTGGAGGAAAATATTAAAAAAAAAAGTTGTAGATCTACCGTTTTTGATGTTGCTGGGTTGTTGTTGTTGTTTTTAAAAAAAATTTTTTTGGGGGGGGGGGGGTTTGGGGGGGTGGAGGGTGGAGAGGATCACAGTATATATTCACTGCAAGTAAAATGCTTACGGTGTCGCTCCACAAAATAAACAATTGTGCATGGGCTTTTAAGAGGGGAAGGGGGTATTTTCCTTTTGTTCAAAATTACAAGCTGGAAATATATATAAATTATAATTGTAACTAAATATAACCAGAGGTCAGCTAGAATTCTTCTGGCTTAACCCAAGAGGTTGTTTCATCTTGGTCCGTAAAACAAGTGACCATGTCTACCCCACGACCAGCCTGACTGTATGACTGTATGACTGTATGACTCTATGTAGGGCGTGACTGATTTCCCCGTGTCCTAGGTAGGTGTAACCACCGGCATTCCGCTGTCTTTTGTACTGCAATTGTTTATATTTATCTACAGTCAGTGGCAAATAAGCGGAACACCGGGGAACACGACTCTATCTTTTTTAGCCGAAAAATGCATCCAGGGAACAGCGACTTTATTTCTTTTTTAAATAGAAAAATTCATGCAAGGGAACAGAGACTCTACCGGGGAACACTGATTCTATTTTTTTGACAGCAAAAAATTCATCCAGGGAACAGAGACACTAATTTTAACAAAATAGAAACATTCAACTGGAAACAGCGACTATCTATATTTCTTACTCAAAACAGAAAAATTCATTCGGAGAACAGCAATTCTATATTTTTTTTTCAAACAGAAAAATTTGTCCAGAAAATAGGGACTCTATTTTTTAAAACAGAAAATCGGGGAACAGCGACTCTATTTTTTTTAACAGAAAAATTCACTCAAGGAAGGGCGACTCTATTTTTTAAATAGAAAAATTCATCAAGGGAACAGAGACTCTATTTTTTTTAATGTAAAAAAATTCATCCAGGAAACAGGGACAGTAATTTTTCAAACAGAGAAAACCGAGTAACAGCTACTCTATTTTTTAAGCCGAAAACTTTATCCAGGGAACAGCAACTCTATTTTTTTTTAACAGAAAAATTCGTGAAGGGGAACAGAGACTCTATTTTCGTTAAAACAGAAACATTCATCCACGGAACATAGACTCTATTTTTTTAAACAGAGAAAACCGGGGAACAGTGACTCTATTTTTTTAAAGGTAAAATTCATCCAGGGAACAGCTTCTCTCTTTTTTTTAAAAAGATAAATTCATCCAGGAAACAGCGACTCTATTTTTTTTAAACCGAAAAATTCATGAAAGAAAACAGTAAAACTGAGAAAAAGGGGATCAGAGACTCTAATTTTTTAATCAGAGAAAACAGGGAAACAGCTACTCTATTTTTTTAACAGAAAAATTCATTCAAGGAAGAGCTACATTTTTTTTAACGGAAAAATTTATCCAGCCAACAGCGACTTTATTTTTTCTTTTAACAGAAAAATTCATCCAGGGAACAGCGATTTTCTTTTACAAAAAAACTTATCCAGTACACGGCAACTTTATTTTTTTAGAAAAGAAAAATGCAACCAGGAAACAGCGCCTTTTCTTTTTAAAGAAAAATTCATCCAGGGAACAGAGACTATTTTTTTTAAACAGAGAAAACCGGGGAACAGCTAATCTATTTTTTAAACAGAAAAATTCATCCAGGTAAGAGCTACTTTTTTTTTTTTTTACAGAAAATTCATCCAGGGAACAGCGACTTTATTTTGTTTTTTTTAACAGAAAAATTCATCCACGGAACAGAGACTCTATTATTTTTTTAACAGAAAAAAACAGGGAAGAGTGACTTTATTTTTTAAAATAGAAAAATTGGTTTACGGAACCGAGGCTCTATTTTTTTAACAGAAAAAAACAGAAAACTGTGAATATTTTTTTAAATAGAAAAATTCATTCACGGAACAGGGACACTATTTTTTTTTTCAAAATAGAAAAGTTCAACTAAGGAACAGCAACTCTATTTTTTTTAAAAGAAAAATTCAACCAGGGAAGAGCTACATTATTTTTTTTCAACAGAAAAACTAATCCTGGGAACAGCAATTCTATTTTTTTTTTTTTAAAGAAAATTTCAACTGGGGAACAGCAACTATCTATTTTTCTTAAAACAGAAAAATTCATCCAGCCAACAGCAACTTAATTTTTTCTTTTAACAGAAAAATTCATCCAGTGAACAGCGATTTTTTTTTACCAAAAAAACTTATCCAGGACACGGCAACTTTATTTTTTTAGAAAAGAAAAATTCATCCAGGAAACAGCGCCTTTTCTTTTTAAAGAAAAATTCATCCAGGGAACAGAGACTATTTCTTTAAACAGAGAAAACCGGGGAACATCTAATCTATTTTTTTTTAACAGAAAAATTCATCCAGGTAAGAGCTACTTTTTTTTTTTAACAAAAACTTCATCCAGGGAACAGCGACTTTATTTTGTTTTGTTTTTACAGAAAAATTCATCCACGGAACAGAGACTCTATTATTTTTTAACAGAAAAAAACAGGGAAGAGTGATTCTCTTTTTTAAAATAGAAAAATTGGTTCACGGAACAGAGGCTCTATTTTTTAACATAAAAAAACAGGAAACAGTGACTATTTCTTAAACTTAAAATAGAAAAATTCATTCACGGAACAGGGATACTATTTTTTTTCTTCAAAATAGAAAAATTCTAATAAGGAACAGCGACTTTTTTTTTTTTTACAGAACAACTCATCCAGGGAACAGCTACATTGTTTTTTTTTAACAGAAAAACTAATCCATTGAACAGCGACTCTATTTTTATTTTCAAAATTGAAAATTTCAACTGGGGAACAGCAACTATCTATTTTTCTTAAAACAGAAAAATTCATCCAGGGAACAGATACTCTATTTTTTTAACAGAAAAAAACCGGGAAACAGCTACTCTATTTTTTTAACAGAAAAAGTCATCCAGGGAAGAGCTACTATGTTTTTTTAACGGAAAAATTCATCCAGCCAACAGCGACTTTAGTTTCTCTTTTAACAGAAAAATTCATTTAAGGGAACAGCGATTTTTTTTAAAACAAAAAAACTCATCCAGGACACGGCAACTTTATTTTTTTAGAAAAAAAAAATTCATCCAGGAAACAGCGCCTTTTCTTTTTAAAGAAAAATTCATCCAGGGAACAGAGACTATTTTTTTAACAGAGAAAATCGGGGAACAGCTAATCTATCTTTTAAACAGAAAAATTCATCCAGGTAAGAGATACTTTTTTTTAAACAGAAAATCCATCCAGGGAACAGCGACTTTATTTTGGGTTTTTTTAACAGAAAAATTCATCCACGGAACAGAGACTTTTATTTTTTAACAGAAAAAAACAGGGAAGAGTGACTCTATTTTTTTAAATAGAAAAATTGGTTCACGGAACAGACGCTCTATTTTTTAACAGAAAAAAACAGGAAACAGTGACTATTTTTTTAAATAGAAAAATTCATTCACGGAACAGGGACACTATTTTTTTTTTTTAATAGAAAAATTCAACTAAGGAACAGCGACTTTTTTCTTTTACAGAACAACTCATCCAGGGAAGAGCGACTCATTTTTTTTAAAAAGAAAAATTCATCCAGTGAACAGCTACATTACTTTTTTTTAAACAGAAAAACTAATCCAGGGAACAGCGACTCTATTTTTTTTTCAAATAGAAAATTTCAACTGGGGAACAGCAACTATCTATTTTTCTTAAAACAGACAAATTCATTCATAGAACAGAGAAAACCGGGGAACAGTGGCACTCTTTTATTCTTAACCAAAAAAATTCATCCAGGGAACAGCAACATTATTTTTTTAACAGAACAACTAATCCTGGGAACAGCAATTCTATATTTTTTTCAAAATAGAAAATTTCAACTGGAGAACAGCAACTATCTGTTTTTCTTAAAACAGAAAAATCCATCCAGGGAACAGAGACTCTATTTTTTTAAACAGAGAAAACCGGGAAACAGCTACTCTATTTTTTTAACAGAAACATTCATTCAAGGAAGAGTTACATTTTTTTTTTAATGGAAAAATGTATCCAGCTAACAGCGACTTTATTTTTTCTTTTAACAGAAAAATTCATCCAGGCAACAGCGATTTTTTTTTTAACAAAAAAACTTATCCAGTACACGGCAACTTTATTTTTTTAGAAAAGAAAAATGCATCCAGGAAACAGCGCCTTTTCTTTTTAAAGAAAAATTCATCCAGGGAACAGAGACTATTTTTTAAACAGAGAAAACCGGGGAACATCTAATCTATTTTTTTAAAACAGAAAAATTCATCCAGGTAAGAGCTACTTTTTTTAAAACAGAAAATTCACCCAGGGAACAGCGACTTTATTTTGTTTTTGTTTTTACAGAAAAATTTATCCACGGAACAGAGACTCTTGTTTTTTTAACAGAAAAAAACAGGGAAAAGTGACTCTATTTTTTTAAATAGAAAAATTCATTCACGGAACAGAGGCTCTATTTTTTAACAGAATAAAACAGGAAACAGTGACTATTTTTAAAATATAAAAATTCATTCACGGAACAGGGACACTTTTTTTTTTTTTCAAAATAAAAAAATTCAACTAAGGAACAGCGACTCTATTTTTTTTTTAAAGAAAAATTCATCCAGGGAAGAGCCACTCTATTTTTTAAAAAAGAAAAATTCATCCAGGGATCAGTGACTCTTTTTTTTTTTTTAAAGAAAAATTCACCCAGGGAACAGCTACATTATTTTTTTTCAACAGAAAAACTAATCCTGGGTACAGTGATTTTATTTTTTTTTTTCAAAATAGAAAATTTAAACTGGTGAACAGCAACTATCTTTTTTTCTTAAAACAGAAAAATTTATTCATAGAACAGCTACTCTAATTTTTTAAACAGAGAAAACCGGGAAACAGCTACTCTTTTTTTTAAACAGAAAAATTCATCCAAGGAAGAGTTACATTTTTTTTAACGGAAAAATTTATCCAGCCAACAGCGACTTTATTTTTTCTTTTAACAGAAAAATTCATCCAGGGAACAGCGATTGTTTTAAACAAAAAAACTCATCCAGGAAACGGCAACTTTATTTTTTTAGAAAAGAAAAATTCATCCAGGAAACAGTGACTTTTTTTTAAAGAAAAATTCATCCAGGGAACAGAGACTCTATTTTTTTAAACAGAGAAAACCAAGGAACAGCTACTTTATTTTTTTTAAACAGAAAAATTCATCCAGGTAAGAGCTACTTTTTTAAAACAAAATTCACCCAGGGAACAGCGACTTTATTTTGGGTTTTTTTAACAGAAAAATTCATCCACGGAACAGAGACTATTTTTTTTTCAACAGAAAAAAACAGGGAACAGTGACTCTATTTTTTAAAATAGAAAAATTCATTCACGGAACAGAGGCTCTATTTTTTAACAGAATAAAACAGGAAACAGTGACTATTTTTTAAAATATAAAAATTCATTCACGGAACAGGGACACTATTTTATTTTTTCAAAATAGAAAAATTCAACTAAGGAACAGCGATTTTTTTTAAAAGAAAAATTCATCCAGGAAACAACGACTCTATTTTTTTTTTCAAAATTGAAAATTTCAACAGGGGAACAGCAACTATCTATTTTTCTTAAAACAGAAAAATTCATCCAGGGAACAGAGACTCTATTTTTTTAATCAGAGAAAATCGGGAAACAGCTACTCTATTTTTTTAACAGAAAAATTCATCCAGGAAAGAGCTACTTTTTTTTTTACAGAAAATTCATCCAGGGAACAGCGACTTTATTTTGTATTTTTTTTATTGAAAAATTCATCCACGGAACAGAGGCTCTATTTTTTAACAGAATAAAACAGGGAAGAGTGACTATTTTTTTTTTTAAATAGTCACTGTTTCCTGTTTTTTTCTGTTAAAAAATAGAGTCTCTGTTCCGTGAACCAATTTTTCTATTTTAAATAGAAAAATTCATTCACGGAACAGGGACACTATTATTTTTTTCAAAATAGAAAAGTTCAACTAAGGAACAGCGACGTTTTTTTTACAGCACATCTCATCCAGGGAACAGCGACTCTGTTTTTTACAGCACATCTCATCCAGGGAACAGCGACTCTGTTTTTTACAGCACATCTCATCCAGGGAACAGCGACTCTGTTTTTTACAGCACATCTCATCCAGGGAACAGCGACTCTGTTTTTTACAGCACATCTCATCCAGGGAACAGCGACTCTGTTTTTTACAGCACATCTCATCCAGGGAACAGCGACTCTGTTTTTTACAGCACATCTCATCCAGGGAACAGCGACTCTGTTTTTTAAACAAAGAAAACCGGGGAACAGTGGCTCTCTTTTTTTTAACAAAAAAATTCATCCAGGGAACAGCAACTCTATTTTTTGCAAAAATTTTAAGTTGAAAAATTCAACTGTGGAATAGCGACTATTTATTTTTCTTAAAACAGAATAATTCATTCCGAGAACAGTGACAGTATTTTTTTAACAGAAAAATTCATTCAGGAAACAGTGACACTTTTTTTGCAGAAAAATTCAACTGGGGAACAGCGACTATCTATTTTTCTTTAAACAGAAAAATTAATTCGGAGAACAGGGACTCTTTTTTTTCAAACAGAAAAATTCAAGACAGCCCTCGAAACTGCATAAGGTCATAAGAGCGCGCGGGACACACCTAATATTTTCAGTTGGTAGAAAATTTTGAATTTTGCCCCAGTGGCGGCCGAAGCCTACTTTTATCGATTTTAGACCACCAAGGGATCTTTAACGTGCGCAACTTGCACACGGGCCCTCCGAGATTTTTCACCCTTGTCCGAGAAGGCTAGGTGTAGATCTTTCCTACCAGAAGATTAGGGGTGTGGCAGAAAGACAGCAGTAAGAAGAAGCCAAGGAGTAGCAGTAGAAAGGCTGCAGAAAGAGTCAGGAGCCCAGAGCAGGGGGCAAAGGAGGTGAGGGGGTGGGGGCAGAAAGATGAGACGAAAGCAGAAGAAAGCTAGAGAGCAAGAAAAGAGGTGAAAAGAGACAATTTTAGAGAAGAAAATGTTTCGGTCGCTACCCGAATTCGAACCGGGACCTTTGAATGAGAGGCCAACACCTTACCTCTAGGCCACGAGAGCCCCCGTATGCTATATGCTTCCAGGAAAGTTATAAGTAGAGAATATTTCCGGGTGTTCTAGTCCCAGGGTCAGCTGTGGTAAAAATAGATTGTACAGTGCAGAGAGCTTGCCGTACTGTAAGGCGTAGATACGTGCTATAGTCTAGTGCAATTACAAACTGTATTGATAAAATAAAGACAAACTGTTCCCGCATCCAATCCGGACATTGGGGATTGGCTTGTTGGGGTAAGACCACGTTACAGACGGACGACACGACAACTGAAATCGTCCGTGTCAAAATCCGACCACGTCAACAACGGACAATTTCCACGACATTCTATCATCAGACATGGCGTGTACCAGGAGAAAAAAGTTGTTGTTGTCGTTATTGTTGAGGGGACAGAACAGACAACGACAACTTGCTAAAAAGTATGGGGGGGGGGGGGAGGGGAGGGAGCTGCCCAGTTTGTCACAACTCCATTTAAGTATTTGAGTATTACGGCACTTTAAACACTGTAGTTGTAACTAAGATTTTTATTCTCCTCCTTCAAATTGGTGTTGTAGAGATAGTCCCTCTAGAATGTCAGTCCAGCTTGTGTTGTTCAATTTTTTGCTTCCTTTTTTAGTGCAAATCAGAGCAAATTACTCTGTAAAATTTCAACAATTAAATTTATTTCGTAAAAAAACAATTGAATAATATAAATAAATTCATACAATCAATCAATCATTCATTCACTCTTTTTGAGAGTGTCAGTGATAACTTCCATCATGCAGGGCACAGTCGAGGGGGGGTCGTGGGCCTGTGACAAACTGGCATGGCTTCCGCTAAAAATATGGCATTTACCCAGTATTGAGACAGTGTGAGACTCGGGGAATGTCATCATCTTTTATACCCGCAATTGTTGGAAGACGAGGAAAAATTCATCCGCTTTTTCCGAATGAAACCCGCAGTTTCTGTGAACTTTTGGACGTTTTTCATCCAAGTTTACGATATATACAAGGCAAAGCAAGACATAAAATATTCGCCTTTATTTACTTTTAAACAAGCGGGCTAGCCCAGATTTCGGGAGTTTCCAGAAATCTTGACCTAAACCAAAAGTGGGCATTGCCCTACCTATCTAGAAGTTTGGTTTCATTCGTGCATATAATATTTGTTTGGTTATAGAGAAAACCCTCCCAGTCTTTTAAAGAAACTGAAAAAGGGGCAAAACTTTACCTTCGATTTTCTCAGAACAGCATTTTTAAATTAAAAAAAAAAAAATTTGGGGGGGGGGGGGGGATCGCCCCTTTGTGCTTAAAAGCAACCAAATATACGATTGTAGAGATGCCAACCACAGAAAACCGAAATGAGTATTGGGAAATTTGAAAATGTGTATTTTCAGAGGAAAATGTGTATTCCCCACGACCGACTGACCAACTAGTAATAGTAAAATGGTAAGGGGGTCAAGCAATATTTCCTGAAAAAAATGACTAGATCTAGCTCACCAGCTGGAAAAAGGGAGCACACACACATACAATATACATGTATCCAGTCAACAACATGTCAGTGTTCAGTGTCGTACTGTCAGTGGTCAGTGTCGTACTGTCAGTGTTCAGTGTCGTACTGTCAGTGTTCAGTGTCCTACTGTCAGTGTTCAGTGTCGTACTGTCAGTGTTCAGTGTCGTACTGGGGTCTTGTTTGACTTAAATATTTCAGTCTATTATACCGCTAATATTTTCCTCTCATTATTACGTAAAAAATAAATCCTGCTTTGAGAGTTCGGAAGGGCCTAGAACAAAAATTTCGACAAGCAAGCACCAGTCTGGGTGTCATGATTCATATTATGAACTGAGAGACTCAAATTATTGCTCAAACTCAGAGAAAAGCGATAACTTGAAAGACTCAAGTAGACCCATGCACTGTGAGAGTTGTAATAACCTAATAACTGTGGTAGGGCAAGATGTAGTGACACTGAAAATCAACCAGTCTTGAACAGAAAGCCACAACATACACTGTAGGCTAGGTATAATTTACTATCACCCATCCAATGAAACGCGAACACATTATTTCAATAACACAGACTTGCAAAGTTTGAAGGGTCCCGATTCCGCACACGGCTTTGCAGAAAGCTCTAATCAAAATTTTGAAATGTGCTTCCAAGTTTTTGTCCTCTGGTGTTGCCTTCACACCCTCCCCCATAATATCTTAAACCCCCAAAAAATCAATAATCTCCTCCCCTATTCTGTAGTCCTATAGTCCTATACTTCGCAGCGTCCGTTCCTCCCACCAAAGACGGCCTTTACTGACACGATGCCGCATTTATTTATGACGTGAATGCGGGCAGGTTCAGTGACCAGTCACGATGGCGAGCCAGACAATCTAAAAATCGGACGACGTTTGTATTTTATTTTATTTTTTTCCACAAGTGACAGCACAGAGGCAAGTCCGAGCATTGATTAAATGTTATTTGCACGGCGACCTTGCGTTTATGCTGCACAACCTGCATGTCACAAATGTTGCGTCATCAGACATGACAACTGCTGGCAAACTTCTCGGTGGTAACGAAAGCGAAAGTAGATCTTGATTTTCCCGATCGAGCCTCGGTGTCACATACGCTTCCGCCTGCTGCCATAGCTGCCTATTCGCGTGAAAGTGAAACGCACTCTCCGGACGGAGAAAAGCTGAACGAATATAATATCACGATGGCGACCGGCAAAAATGAACTTACTGACCACATCGGACTTGGTTTTCAAATACTCCAGTTCTGCGATACTGATACTATTTTGACAAAAGATGGGACTTGAGATAATTAGGTTTACCCGCCCAAGCTGAATCTCGTATTTTTCGCATTCCATGATGCGTATTTTTTTCATGAAAAGTCGTATTCGCGTATTTTCGGCCGAAAATCGTACTAAAATACGTAAAATCGTACTGGTTGGCATCTCTGCGATTGTTTACCTTTTAGTTCCATTGCATCATAGCTATTTATAGAGGGAAGCATGCCGGTTTGTCACAGGCGAGCCTTGCTTGGTGGAAATTATCACTGACATTCTCAAAATGAGTAAATTAATGATTGTATGAATTGAATTGAATTTTTCAGTTATTTTTAAGGAAAAAGCATTCATTGTTGAAATTTCACAGAGTAATTTAAATTTGCTTTCAAAAGGTAGAAAATTGAACAACACAAACTGAATTGACATTTTATTTTTAGAGGGACTATCTCTTGATCTACCGGTACACCGCCAATTTGAAGGTGGAGAATAAAAAACTTAAGTTACAACTAGTGTTAAAGTGCTGTAATTATGACTGTCATCAATACTCAAATACTTTAATGAAATTGTGACAATCTGGGCCTGTGACAAACTGGGCAGCCCCCATCTATAGACAACTGGCGGGAAAAGAGAAGTAATTCCATAATTCCTAAGGGGACTAGTTGATCATTAGTTGACGAGGTTATTTCCCTTGGGGGGGAGGGGGGGGGGATATTTCAAACATGTCAATGCTCCCTGGCAATCGTGTCGTCCATGACGTGGACAGATCGTGTCGGGGTCAACATGGTCACAGGGTGTGGTTGAACGATTGAACGATTGTGTTCTATTTTCCTCCCTTCTTTGTTTTGCTTTATACTCTATAATAAATTATAAATACAAACTACAAATCGCTGTCCGTTTTGTCGAGCCATCCGCCCTTAACCTGTCCCCGTGGTTTTATGCAAACCGCATAATTTAGCACAATTTGATCATTTTTTGCATAATTTCTGATTATTTTCCTCATTCTTAGTCTTAGTTAGAATTAACAGAATCGCATAATTTCACATTTTGGGGCTCAGTTGGCATAATTTCATAATTTTTCTTGTATAAAACTACGGGAACAGCTTAACGTGGTACTATTACCCTTCGTGAGACAACTTCCTGGGCCTTCGGCATATTGTAGTAGGGTGGCCAGTTCCTTTCCACGCCGCCTTTACTTCCCCAACTCGAAGTCAGGTACCCATTACTGCTGGGTGGGCAAAAAAATCCGAGTTCGAACCGAGGCTCGAACTCAAAACTATCCGCTTCGGAGACGAGCGAACTAACCGCTCTACCAGCACATCCCCCACATAAGGTTTAGTTTTAGTTTTAGTACAGGTTTTACGGCGCTCGCAACTGCATAAGGTCATATGAGCGCCAGAAGATTAGAGATGTTACAAGACAGTAACAAACATAAAAAAGAAGAAGGGGAGATAAGGACGATAGATGTTTGATAGGAAAGAAGGAGCAAACCACACCAGGGCACCCGCCAACCACCCACCCACATAATGTATTGATACGATGACGAGGACACGAACGCAGATGACAGAACATTGCTAGGGAGCAAGAAATGAGATGAAAGGAGACAATTTTAGAAAAGAAAATTTTTGCGTCACTTTCCGGATTCGAGCCTAGGACCTTTGAATGAGAGGCGAACACCCTAACCCCTAGGCCACGAGTGCCCCGGAGGCCTACTCTAAGGTATTGAATAGAAGTGCCGCCCCCCCCCCCCCCACCTTATTAACTTTGGACCACTTGTCCATCCCACACCCTTTATTAATTAACTTTGGACTACTTGTCCACCCCACACCCTTTATTAATTAACTTTGGACTACTTGTCCACCCCACACCCTTTATTAATTAACTTTGGACCACTTGTCCACCCCACACCCTTTATTAATTAACTTTGGACTACTTGTCCATCCCACAAGCTTTATTAATTAACTTTGGACCACTTGTCCACCCCACACCCTTTATTAATTAACTTTGGACTACTTGTCCATCCCACACCCTTTATTAATTAACTTTGGACTACTTGTCCACCCCACACCCTTTATTAATTAACTTTGGACTACTTGTCCACCCCACACCCTTTATTAATTAACTTTGGACTACTTGTCCACCCCACACCCTTTTACTTTTATTTTTATGAATTTTGGACTACTTGTCCCCCCACTCTTTTATTCGACACCTTAGACTAGACTTGAGTACCCAGGCTCAGGACGGCCACAAAGGTCAAGGTCACAGCACAACACACTGCAGACTCATGGTGCTCCTCCCATCCCAGGGACTGGCGGGTCACGCGACAGACAGGCCGACCGACAGACAAACAGATAGAGCTCCTCCCATCCCAGGGACTGGCGGGTCACGCGACAGACAGACAGACAGACAGTACAGTACAGACTGTCAGACTCAGATGGATGGATTGTCAGACAGACAGAGAGCTTCGTCGCTACAGATCCCAACAGCAGCAGCTCAAAAAGAACCATGTCATGAAATTCATGATGAATGTCAAGATGAATGATGACCCAGTCGTTTGTATTAGTAAGGATTTACGGCGCTCGCAACAGCATAAGGTCATATGAGCGCTTAGGGGAGGATGTCAACAGAGGATGTCATTTGAGGCATTTTCGTTTCTTTGATACCGAAGAATTGGTGGCCACCAATTGTATTTGCAATCTAATGTTAAAGCCAATGTCTACCTTCATAAAATCAAAAATTTTGTTGGGATCAATGGTAGAGAACAGATCTTGTAATTTTGTACGGGGTCTCAAAGTCCAGACATTTCTGTCAATTGTGCCTAAAGGTGAAATCTGTGTCATGTCGCATCCAACACACAACGGTTTCTCATCTCTCTGCAGGAAGTATTTATGAGTTAGTGTCAGGGAGCTGTGTCCAATATGAAATCGAGTAAAAATGCCTTTGTCAAAGGGTTTATTTCGTAATAATTTTACGGCACTAGCAACACAATAAGGTCATACAAGCGCCAAAGATTAGAGGTGTTACAAGAAAGCGACTAACACCAAAAAAAGGAGGAGAGATCAGGGCGATAGATGTTTGACAGGAAAGAAGGAGCAAACCACACCCGAGCACCCGCCAACCACTTTAAGTTTTTCATGGACCCAGTTTGGGCATCACGTTGTCGAGCTGGCTTGTTCATTTGTTCACTCCAACGGATTAACAAAGAAAAAGAACACTCAAAACGTAAGATATCAAAAAGTTTTATTCATTCAAAAAAAAAAAAATTTTTTTAAAACCCCAATAAAATAAAAATGTGGCAGGGCCGCACAAGTAAGTTCAACAGCTATAAGAAAACTTGTGGACAGAGAACTCCAGGGAAAGCTTCCTTCCCTAACACTGGACAAATCCTAAACGTTTCATTGCAGCTAACAAGCCCGGACAAATAAAATGCAAATAACTTCCCTGGTGGGTGTTGGTAATGCCTTGTAGCGTGGAGCTGACTAGAGACTGGATCCTGAGCAGTGAACTAACGGTAGCACAGCGCACCAAGCATGCTGTAGACAATGGTGGCGTCAGAATAGTAACAAAATCCAAGGAAGGAACCCCTTTAAACATTTCTGCTGAATAGAAAGAACACCGGCCTGTGGTATAGAGATCTAAATAAACATTTCTGAGAGAATTCTTTCGTTCCTCCTCCGCCCCATTTCTTTCCTTCCCTGCGTGGTCTGATCAAAGAGTTCCACTCTTGGCAATGCACACAGGCTTGGTCGTCTTTCCGCTCTGGCTGCCGTTCTTCTCCATCTCCCTGACGACGGTGTCAAAGCCTTCCGTCACTTCGCCGAACACCACGTGCTTCTTGTCCAGCCTGCACACACACAAACAATAGTTTGGTTTTTGTTTTAGTCAAGAGCTTTACAGCACTTGCAACACAATACGGTCATTTGTTTTAGTAGAGGTTTTACGGCGCTCGCAACAGCATAAGGTCATATGAGCGCCAGAAGATTAGAGGTGTTACAAGGGAGTAACAAACGCAAAAAAGGAGGGGAGATAAGGACGATAGATGTTTGATAGGAAAAGGAGCAAACCACACCAGAGCAGCCGCCAACCACCCACAACGCAATACTGTATACAAATACAATAGGTCATATATAGAAGAGGTTATAAAAAGAGGCATAACAGAACCAGAAAGTGACATACAAAGAAAAGAAGGAGAGAAGAATGATAGATGGGATTGTAGGTGACCTTATTACGCCCCATCAATACAATCTAGGTCATTCAGGAGGTGAGCGTCCAACCCTGCCTATCATCAGGACCAGAATGTGTTGAGAGAGACACAACAAGCCAACAGAAGACATATATACTCAATAGAAATCCTGTAAGAATCAACCTTGGATCTCTTGCTTCAGTTTTAGTTTTAGTAAGAGTTTTACGGCACTTTCAACACAATAAGGTCATTTAAGTGCCGAAGATTAGAGGTGTTACAAGAGAGTGGCAAACACAAAAAAGAAGGAGGGGAGATAAAGATGATAGATGTTTGATAGGAAAGAAGAAGCAAACCACACCAAAGCACCCGCCAACCACCCACTGGATCTCCTGCATGTGACAGCCAAGCACCTGGCCGCTACACCACAAGACGCTGGGTAAACAAGTAAGAAAATTTTAAACTTCATCTTCAAAAGAGTTTATGGCACTTGCAACTCAAATACAGTCAGGCTCTGTTAACTAAACACTTTGGCCACGACTTTTGGTTGTCTCTCTATAACAACAATTTTACAACTCTCTATAACTTTATAACAACAACTTTACAACTCTCTATAACTTTATAACAACAATTTTACAACTCTCTATAACGACAGTTTTTTCTGGGCCCGATGATGTTATAGAGAGGCTGCGCTGTACATGTGCTGCTGGTTTTGTTGCAGTAACTGTTTTACGGCACCATTGACTCATCAACTACATGTGTTTTACAGCACTATCGACTCACCAACTACATGTGTTTTACAGCACTATCGACTCAGCAACTACATGTGTTTTACGGCACTTTCGACTCAGCAACTACATGTGTTTTACGGCACTATCGACTCACCAACTACATGTGTTTTACGGCACATTGACTCACCAACTACATGTGTTTTACGGCACTATCGACTCAGCAACTACACGTGTTTTACGGCACTATCGACTCAGCAACTACATGTGTTTTACGGCACCATCGACTCAGCAACTACATGTGTTTTACGGCACCATCGACTCACCAACTACATGTGTTTTATGGCACCATCGACTCACCAACTACATGTGCATCAGATGAATGAATCCTCAGTAGAAATCAGAATTACGTCCCATTCAAAATCATCACTTGCACAGAATCTCATCTCTCACTAGAAGAGTAGTGTAGCTCTCAAAATTATTATGGCCTTAAAGTTCAAAACCATTGATTAACAAACTGAAGACGTTTCCAGTTAAAAACACGGGGTGGCCCATCAGTTTTGTGAGACTGTTACCATGGAAACCCCGACATCGACATTATCGCCAATAGCATCAAGATATATCAATGCCGCAAAAGGTCGGGATCCGGCTTAGATGTATGCGTAGCCACTTTTTCATTCAACAAAAAATTTCAAGGGAATCGGTCAACAACTTTTTATCCAGAGCATTTTTAGAGAGAGAGAGACTGCTAAGACTGCTTGTTTTGTAAACTACAGATTGTTTATACGGAGCGGTTTGTCCCAGCACGTGAGACATGTATTTACTAATGTCCAGGGTTGGGTTGATTTAAATCAGTTGATTTTTTTTATTTAAACCAACTTGATTTTTTAAATAAAAATCAGTGAATTAAATCACTTTTTTAAAAATTTATTTTTATTCAGTTTTTTAATATTTCAACATTCAGAATTCCTTTCCTAGGTTTCATAAAACAGATATAAGGTTTAGTACACTAATATAATCATGCTTAAGAGTCTGCTTCCCCCTCCCCCTTTCACTGTAAAATAATACAGTATTCAATTTACTTTTTTCCCCCATAATTGAAATCAGAGCTTGTTTGATTTAAATCAGTTGATTTTTTTATTTTAATCAACTTGATTTTGTGATTTAAATCACTTTTTTTTAAATGTATTCTGTTTTTACATATTTAAACATTCAGAATTCATTTCCTTGGTTTTATTTAACAGATATAAGGTTTAGTAGACTAATATAATCATGCTTTAAAGTCTGCTTTCCCCCCCTGTCACTGTAAAATAATACAGTATTCAATTTTCTTTCTTTTCATAATTGAAAACCAGGGTTGGGTTGATTTAAATCAGTTGATTTTTTAAATTTATATCAACTTGATTTTAAAAATAAAACTCAGTGATTTAAATCAAAATCATTTTTTAAAAATGTATTGTTTTTACGTCTTTAAACTTTCAGAATTCCTTTCCTTGGTTTTATAAAACAGATATAAGGTTTAGTAGACTAATATAATCATGCTTACAAGTCTGCTTTCCCCCCTGTCACTGTAAGTAGTAAATTAATACAGTATTCAATTTACTTTTTTTTTCATGATTGAAATTAGCATTTTCTTTTTCTTTTTAGACAAACACAAGCGCGCGCGCACACACACACACTGTAATAAAATACAAGTTTATCTATGCATAATTACCCCCTCCCCCACTTTATTTAAAAAATCAAAAAAATCACCAACCCTGCTAATGTCCTGTCTTGTTGTGCGTTTGCGTGAGTGCACCTTTAAGTCTAACTTTTGTAACATCTACTGCCATTGTAAACGACCAAGACAAATTTCTCCCTGCGAGATGAATAAAGATTGTCATTGTCATTCCTTACCCACCATCCCACTGAGGAGCGACAGCAAATGCATATTATGCTTTTGTTAGTCTCAGTAACTGTTTTACGGCACAATCGACTCACCAACTACATGTGTTTTACGGCACTATCAACTCACCAACTACACGTGTTTTACGGCACTATCAGCTCACAAACTACACGTGTTTTACGGCACAATCGACTCACCAACTACATGTGTTTTACGGCACTATGGACTCACCAACTACATGTGCATCAGATGAATGAATCCTCAGTAGAAAATCAGAATTACGTCCCATTCAAAATCATCACTTGCACAGAACTTCATCTCTCACCAGGAGAGTAGCGTAGCTCTCAAAATTATGGCCTTAAAGTTAAAAACCATTGATTAACAAACTGAAGACGTTTCCCGATAAAAACACGGGGTGGCCCATCAGTTTTGTGATGCTTCCGGCGGAAAACGCGGGACCGACATTATCGCCGATAGCATCTAGATCAAAATGCCGCAAAGGGACGGGATCCGGCTTAGACGTATGCGCAGCCATTTGTTTCATCGGTCAATAACTTTTATCCAGAGCATTTTTAGCTAGGTGGCCGCTAAGACTGCTTGTGTTATAAACTACAGATTGTTTATATGGTGTCTCTTATTTTCTTATTTGTAAATTTTGTTTAACATTGATTTTTATACCTTTTTCCGAATAAACGCATGTACTTTGGTTTGCTTGTTGTTCTTGATAGTGTCAAAACGGCTTTGCAGTTGGTTAAATGTGCTGTTGGTTTTGTTTCAGTAGCGGTTTTATGGCACTATCGACTCAGCAACTACATGTGTTTTACGGCACTATCGACTCAGCAACTACATGTGTTTTACGGCACCATCGACAGGGTTGGTGATTTTTTTCATAAAAATCAAAAAAATCGATTTTTTAAATTTAAATCATGATTTTTTTAATTTAAATCAGATTTTTTTTATTTTTAAAAAAATGTCGACACAGTTTGGGATTTTTGGTTGCTAAAAGTATGTTCTTTTAGTGCAAAATGCATTGTCTTTTATATATTTTAACTAATGATTAAATTAAGCAACCTCAAAAGAAAGCCTTAATCTGCTATATAATAGTATGTGTGTGTGTGTGTGTGTATATATATATATATATCAGTGAATTATGGCTACTGACAAAAAATGAAGAAAATACCAGTCTAAAAGGAAGGGAGGGGGGAAATTATGCATAGATAAACTTGCATTTTATTACAGTGTGTGTGTGTGTGTGTGTGTGTGTGTGTGTGTGCACGCGCTTGTGTTTGTCTAAAAAGAAAAAGAAAATGTTAATTTCAATAATGAAAAAAAAAGTAAATTGAATGCTGTATTATTTTACAGTGACGGGGGGAAAGCAGACTTTTAAGCATGATTTTATTAGTCTACTAAACCTTTGTTTTATAAAACCAAGGAAAGGAATTCTGAATGTTTAAAGATGTAAAAACAGAATACATTTTTTAAAGTGATTTAAACCACCGAGTTTTATTTTTAAAATCAAGTTGATTTTAAAAAATTTTTAATCAACTGATTTAAATCGACCTGATTTAAATCAACCCAACCCTGATTTCAATTATGAAAAAAAGGTCAATTGAATACTCTATTATTTTACAGTGACAGGGGGAAAGCAGACTTTTAAGCATGATTATATTAGTCTACTAAACCTTATATGTTTAATAAAACCAAGGAAAGGAATTCTGATTGTTCAAATATGTAAAAACTGAATACATTTGTTAAAAAGTGATTTAAATCACTGATTTTTATTTTAAAAATCAAGTTGATTGAAATATAAAAAAAATCAACTGATTTAAATCAACCCAGCTCTGATTGAATACTGTATTATTTTACAGTGAAAGGTGGGAAAGCAGACTTTTAAACATGAATTATATTTGTCTACTTAACCTTATATCTGTTTTATGAAACCAAGGAAGGGAATGCTGAATGTTGAAATATGTAAAAACTGAATTTAAAATTATTTTTTTTTAAATGATTTAAATTACTGATTTTTATCAAAAAAATCAAGTTGATTTAAATTTTAAAAATCAACTGATTTAAATCAACCCAACCCTGACCATCGACTCACCAACTACATGTGTTTTACGGCACCATCGACTCACCAACTACATGTGTTTTACGGCACCATCGACTCACCAACTACATGTGCATCAGATGAATGAATCCTCAGTAGAAAATCAGAATTACGTCCCATTCAAAATCATCACTTGCACAGAACTTCATCTCTCACCAGGGGTGTAGCTCTCAAAATTACTGCAGCCTTGAAAACCCCTTGAGTCCCAGCCCCTCTTAATTCTGGTGTCTGAATTACAAGTTATGTTATATTTTCATTGTACACTTTCACATTACTATTTGTATTGTGCTCGCTTGCGACACACTACATCACTGTAGATCTATCCATATCGCCAGAAATCTACAACACTAGGGTGGGGAGGGAGCAAATTGAGAGTTTGAATTAGACCTAGGCCTAGTTTGAAGAGACGGCTGAGAAAGATGGTCAAGTAACCACAGAGTGGATGTGCCGTGCGCAGCCTAGCGGGTACTGTGCAGTTCTGGCAGCCAGTTCGCTGGTGGTGCAACAGTTTTACAAAAGGGTAGATTTACAGTAGTTTATAACGACCAGACAACTGACACATTTAGCAGATGGCGGAGCAAATACTATGTTTATATAGGGGACTTTTTTCCCAGTATATTGGCAAAACCTGGCGGTACAACAGACTGTACCCGGGTCAGAAGTCAGCCCGTCTACATACTGACTGCTCAGTGCAGGATTCCGCCACACGCCATTTGGAAAAGTGACATATGATGGAGACTCACCCGGACCGGTCGATACCATGACTCCATAAATACACTAAACTAATTCCTGCATGTGGTTCAATGATGCATCTGATGTGATATGTACATTTTGTCTGCTTTACTTCTCTTTTCATATTGAATTTTAATGAGAGTAATATACAATACACATAAAATTTAAATTTGTAGGTATACCTGCATGTGTTTTTACGATCCTGTACGGCCAAGAACATTTTCCCTCTGGGATAATAAAGTATTATCTAATATCTGATATCTTATCTCATAACTAATGAATTGGGACAGATTTCATGGCTAGATGTGCATCAGATGAATGAATCTTCAGATAAATTCAGAATTACGTCCCATTCAAAATCATCACTTGCACAGAATTTCACAACTACAAGAATAGCAATATATCCAAACTCTGTGCCATACATTCTATTTCTAAAGTGCCAAATGTATACAAAACATCCTGCACACCCAAATGGAACATCGATCAAGCTCAAGAGAAAGTACAAAATCCTCACCATGGGGTCTTTTCAGTTGTGATGAAAAACTGGGATCCATTGGTGTTTGGTCCAGCATTGGCCATTGAGAGCAGACCTGAGGAACAAAGCAATGGTTTGGAACATTCAACATTGCTTCTGCATGTAGTAGTAGTAGTAGTAGTACAGGGTTTTACAAAGCAATAGTTTGGAACATTCAACATTGCTTCTTCATGTAGTAGTAGTAGTAGTAGTACAGGGTTTTACAAAGCAATAGTTTGGAACATTCAACATTGCTTCTTCATGTAGTAGTAGTAGTAGTAGTACAGGGTTTTACAAAGCAATAGTTTGGAACATTCAACATTGCTTCTTCATGTAGTAGTAGTAGTAGTAGTACAGGGTTTTACAAAGCAATAGTTTGGAACATTCAACATTGCTTCTTCATTGAAGGCAGCTTTTGTGCTCCCATCCAAAATTTAGATCATTTAGGAAACGAGCCTCCTACCCTGCCCGTTAGGGCCAACCGGGATAGAGGGATACAACATCCCAGCAGAAAGACCACACATACTCGATAAAAATTTCTCTCCTCTTGGGTTGAATAATTTTAATCGAGCAACAGGAAAGTTTTGTGTTTAAACTGCTGATATCTCTAACACACTTTCCCCACAGGAACCCCCCCCCCCCCCCCCCAGGTAGGTCGGAAACCTCAGTTTTAGTAAGTGTTTAAAGGCACTTGCAACACAATAAGGTCAGATAAGTGCCGAAGATAAGGTGTTACAAGCGAGTTAGATCTAATTCTAGAACTCCTTGAAGTGCACAAACCAGACAGACCAGCTACTGATTCAAACATCTTGAAGTCAAGTTTGGATCTCTAGACCTACATAGAACCGCAGATTTGACAGTTTTGAGAGCTCGAATTACACAAGTATCAGAAGCTACAATCTAAAGTAAAAGAAGACTCTATAGGTCCCAAAAACAGTTCCACCAGTAAAAGTTAACACATATAAACGGCTATTCAAGTGGAGGAATCGTCAACATTCGTATTCGCATTTTTATTTCTAATATTTCTATGTCATATCGTAGATCGGTCGCCAGAAGTGACCCTTAATTTTTTTAATATTTAGTAGAAGTTTTACGGCACTCGCAACTGCATACGGTCATATATGAGTGCCAAGGGGTGGATGTCGACTGAGAAATCTTTACAGGGAATCAGACTTACTCTGCTCACCTCTCTAGCTTCAACAGCACAAAGTCTGTTTCACCTTTCAAGGTACGCCGGAAATAGCAGTTCACAAGAGAGTGACAAATATACAAAAGAAGTAGAGGAAAAAATGACGATAGAAGTAAGGATTAGGAAAGAAAAAGCAGCAGCAGCTCACTGTTGTAGTTCGGGCACAGTTATGAGTATGACATTGATGAATCAGCCCATTTACAATTCTACTGCGCTTGAACGAGAAATGTCCCCCCCACTGGGAATGGCCTAAAGACACTTCCGGCTGACGGTCATGACACCTGGAGGGTTAAAAATAAACTTTAAAAAAAACATAAATCTCATATCATTTCTTTTTTTCAAAGGATCAGAAGCCGTAAAAAAAAGTCACCTGGCTTTGAGTGTTGCCTCACAAAGTTCTCATCTGCAAATTTGTTGCCGTAGATACTCTTCCCCCCGGTTCCATCTCCCCGTGTGAAGTCGCCCCCTTGGCACATGAAGCCAGGAATGATCCTGTGGAACTTGGAGCCGCCATAGCCGAAGCCTTTCTCGCCAGTGCACAGAGCACGGAAGTTCTCTGCAAGAAAAGAACATGTGGCTCACAAACTTACACTATACATTCATGATTCTTGAGCTTTGACAGACCAAAACAAGACTAAAAGTAATACCGTAATCTGGTTACAATGGTAAGAAAACTACACATTTCATGGGTGAGATTTTCACCAACATTCTCTGAGAAGTGTTTGGCGATCACCTAGTGCCTAGTCCCATGTTATACGACCTGAACATTTCCATCCAGTGAAGCTAGGAAATAAGCAAGTTATCCGACCTGACTTTTTTCTTAAGAGTTTTACGGCACTTGCAACACAAGGTCATATAAGTGCCGAATATTAGAGGTGTTACAAGAGAGTAACAAAACTAAACAGAAGGAGGGGAGATAAGGGCAATTATAGATGTTTTCGTAAGTTTTACGGCACTTGTAAGACAATAAGGTCATATATATATATAAGTGCCAAAGATTAGAGATGTTACAAGGGAGTAACAAACACAAAAAAGAAGGAGAGATAAGGATGATAGGTGTTTGATAGTGAAAGAAGGAGCAAACCACACCAGAGCACCCTCCAACCACCAACGGTCAGACCTTAACACTGAATTAGCACCAGACCTTTCAAGCTTTTCTTTCCATAATTTCTATGACCACTGGCAAAGACAGACCACATTCTGACTTCTTCCCTTTCATAAGTCGAAGAGCCCACACACATTTCCAACACAAAAAACAAATTGAATGTAGCTGTCAATGTATTCCATACAAAAAGTTAATCTCTACCCACGTATTTAGTTATGTTTTTAAATGATCACACATGATGCTTGCACCAGAAATTATTTGTGAACCCCCAAAAAGAACTCAGCACAGACAGTTTCCCAGACCAATTCCTACCACCAATGTCAAACATCAAGAAGATTATCCATGCCATTATTCCATAATTATTTTATCGGTTCACAACAGGTTAAAAACATTCACATTCAAAAGCCCAAATTGCAAAAGATCAGCGATAGACCAAGACAAGAAGTCTTCCTGCCTTTTTATTTCTTCTGCAGAACAGAACGCCATTCGAGCACTTTTACTTCAATATCAAGGGTAAATGAACACCACACTACACGTCAAAATCATTTCATATAAAAAAGTTTTGTTTGACCACCACTTTTATCTCTTTTGAACTCGACTTGGTTATTCTATCGCTCTCAATTAATAATAATTTACCAAATTAAGAAGGAGAATTTTTAAAGCAGACACAACTAAGACATGATTCATCCAATAAACGGGGGGAGTTCCGCAGAGGGCCAGCATTTACCGTGACAACGTCCACAGAGCAAACTATACAAAAGTTAGGGTTAGGTATTGGGGTAAGGGTTAGGGTATACCCCGCTCAAAATATCCCCTCTTTTGAGGTGATCGGTCGCCCTCTACGGAACTCCTTCCCAATAAATAAACCCAAGCCTTGGCTCTTGTTCCCCGTTACCCCACACACGTCACACGGCAAAGGCCAGCACAACATACCTGAGGTCTTTGGTACAACGTCGTCATACAGCTGAAACAGATCAGACAAAGGATATATATGAGAAACAGTTGGGGGAAAAAATTTTTTTTACACAATGTAATGCTTTAAACTTTAGGGCCTAAATATTTTGTTGTTGTCTCAACATCTTTACTACGGTGCGTCCACTTAAAATTACATGATGTGGATTTTACTTCACAACATTGAGAATACAATCTAGAATCTAGATCTAGAATCTAGGTCGCAAAATAAATTGGAAAGATCTAGATCTACATTTTCAGTTTCCGCAGAAAACTGCGATCCCTGTCATTATGACTAAATATCTAATTGGCGTTGGTCGAATTGTAGATTCCACGGCACAGATAGACAAAGGCCGATGTACGAACAGCGCAATCTTGCAGTTTCTTATAATACAACTTATAGCTGAGAGTTGCCGTAAATATCCGAGAAGTTATGGAGGCAACTGCTCATCTTTGGTACGGAATGCCGATTATCTCTCTCTCTCTCTCTCATGGAGTTGATATGATGCATCAAGTACGGAACTTTCGGAATGGACGGATTTCTGCAAAAACAAGGAAGATTGGAAGCACTGCAGAACGTTCTTTTTTCTTCTTCTTTCGGCACCCATCGCAAATCCAGTAGTTTTCACACCTTTATCGGTATGGCGGTAGAACAGGCCCAAAATCGATAACTACCGGAAAAATCAGTAGATTTAGGCAGCCCTATGTATGTACTGAGCCCAGCCATTGGTTCATCAGAGGTTCCTTAGAGGTAGCAGCACATGTTGCTCAGACTTAAAAAGTATGCATCATTTGAAACAGGCTGGGAACGGAAATATTGCAATATAACATTAAAATCTAACACGGTACAGAAAAAAAACTTTTACATAAAATCCTTTAAAAAATAAAAAAATTAGGTCAGCAGATGTGGGTAGCATTTAAACTACAAAACTGAACAACTCGTATCAAAATATTTTGCATTCTCATGAAATTTGTTTAGTATGGGGTTTTACGGCGCTCGCAACTGCATAAGGTCATATGAGCGAGCGAAACACTTGAGTTAGTTTTTTATACGCAGCGTATACCCATTTTTCCCCCTAAATTTTGTATGTAGTGTGTGTGTGTGTGTGTATGTAGTGTGTGTGTGTGTGTGTATGTAGTGTGTGTGTGTGTGTGTATGTAGTGTGTGTGTGTGCGTGTATGTAGTGTGTGTGTGTGTGTGTATGTAGTGTGTGTGTGTGTGT
>NW_004798096.1:39095-43753 GCF_000002075.1 Aplysia californica | reverse complement strand
GTGCTCGTAAGAAATTTTTTGTGTGAGGCACATTGAGCGATCCCGGGGAGCGCGGAGCGGCGATGGAGAAATCGTTTGTTGAAGTAGCTCTTGATCTCAGCACGACGTAAAAACGGTTTCTGCACGATGGAGGAAAATCCCAGGCCTTCATCCAGAGAGGGTTGTCCAGTCAGGTAGTCAGAAAAGCACAAACGTCGGAGACATCTTGCACGTGCATTGTAGCAAAGCAATAAGCACACTTACTCACGGTACTCAATTGTCATTGTCCACCTTTATGTTTTGTATCGTAGTAAGTCTACTGCCGCACGAGTGACAGATTACAGCTCCCGATAGATAGACGGATAGATAGATGGATGGATGGATAGATCTATATATGGTTAGATAGATGGATGAAAGGATGGATGGACAGATACATGGAGGGATGAATAGATTGATGGATAGATAGACGGATAGACGTGGTCAAAATATAGTAGACAGACAGTGTGTGTGTGTGTGTGTGTAGTGTGTGTGTGTGTGTGTGTGTAGTGTGTGTGTGTGTGTGTATGTAGTGTGTGTGTGTGTATGTAGTGTGTGTGTGTGTATGTAGTGTGTGTGTGTATGTAGTGTGTGTGTGTGTGTATGCAGTGTGTGTGTGTGTATGTGTGTATCATGCGTGTGTGTATGTGTATACGTGTGTGTATGTGTATGTGCGCGCGTGAAAGGCCACAAGCGTGTGCGGTGTGCATAATTATAAATGTGCATGTGAGAGTATGTGTGTGAGTCTGTGTATGTGAGTGTGCGTGTAGGCTAGATCAGTGGTTTTCAAACTTTTTTCACCCACCGCCCCCTTTTTCACCCAGCCGAGTCTCAGCGCCCTTCTACTCCAGCCAACCATCAATCTGACAAAGGGATATACATATTTACAATCACAAATAGAGAGCTCAAACAGCAGAGTACAAAACAACGTACCTAAATTCTAACGATTTAGTTCCGAATAGAAACATTAGTTGGGTCACAAATCACTATCTTTATAGAATCTTAAATTATGCGTGTACGAGAGATAATAATACACATTTTTTCATAAATAGTATGCAAGGACATGGAGTCGTCATTGAGAAAAAAATGTCATTTTATGCATATAGTTGTCGTCGGTATTAAACGACCAGCGTCATTAACATCAATAATGTAATACATATATTGTCACATAAAAGCAAACCACAAATAAATCATTGATTATTGGTTTGAAAACAGATGGTCATTATCTTTATGAAACGTCTTCTCCCATCAACACACTGCAATAAAGACACCTGTGATTTGTATATCAAGTAGCTCCATTGTACAACATAAAAATATATTAAATTGTTCAAATGTGAGAAACCACAGGAAAGAAAAACTATGCTCTGATCTTAGTCTGTAATCATCACCCATCATCGTAATCATCATCATTATCATCATCATAATCATCACCATCATCATGATCATCCTCATAATCATCACGATCATCATTGTTTGGTAAGCAGGGTAGGAGGGAGAGCCTTGTTTTAATTTTAGACAAAATAAAATAACAATATAAAATGTTTAAATTAATTATACTGATATACAAATCACAGGCGTCTTTATTGCAGTGTGTTGATGGGAGAAGACGTTTCATAAAGATAATGACCATCTGTTTTCAAACCAATAATCAATGATTTATTTGTGGTTTGCTTTTATGTGACAATAAATCATGAACATCAGTTTCATCAGCAGCGGCAGAACATGGACATAACAAACTCTATTACTAGATTTAAACAGGTGAATAGTTTTCTTTTTTTAAAAAGAAAGAAAGAAAGCAAAAAAAAAAAAAAAAAGGTATCCAGTGAGGGTAAACTACAGAGTAAGCATATACATAGAAGTATTTTTTTACTCTGACCTATTGGGAAAGATGGTCATGGTGAGACGAAACCAACTTATCAACATCAGGTTTCAGATTGGTCGGTAGCAGACACAAATCGCCATGCTCTATGGTCCTTGATTTGTTCCTCTGCTTCGTCAGCAGCCTTGTCATTGCACTGAATCCCCTGTCTACTAGATAAGAGGTGGAAAAAGCGATGAACGACAACTTGATCTTTTCTCACAGTGAGGCATAATTTTGTCTTGCAGAAGTCTTCAACCAGAATGACTGGTACGACTCCTTGAACAATGACTGTATTTCAGATTCACTTTTCATTGTCAGAAGCTCTTCTTCAGTTGCTAAGTACTGGAAAGTTACGTCTGTTTCAGTCTGGAATTTCCAATTAAAAAATATCAGTAAACCTTGTCTTCCTCTCCCCGGGGCGGTGCCACTGACTGAAGTATCCTTAGGCCATTCCCAAAGGGGGGACATTTCTCGTTCATGCACAGTAGAATTGTAAATGGGCTGATTCATGAATGCCACGCTCATAACTGTGCCTGATCTACAACAGGGAACTGCTGCTTTTTCTTTCTAATCCTTACTATTGTCTTTTTTCCTCTACTTCTTTTGTATGTTCGTCACTCTTTTGTGACCCGCTATTTCAGGAGTGCCTTGATTGTCGAAGCAGACTTTGTGCTGTTGAAGCTAGAGAGGTGAGCAGAGTAAGTCTGTTTCCCTGTAAGGACTTCTCTGTTGACATCCGCCCCTTGGCGTCATATGACCGTATGCAATTGCGAGCGCCGTAAAACCTCTACTAAAGCTAAAAAAAATATTATCTTCATAACAATCAGCAAGCAAGTTTCTGAGGTGGTTGGTATATTTCTAGTTTCTCGTCGGACACGCACCTTTCTTTCAGTGTCTCCACCAAACTAGGAAACTGAGCAAATTCTCTTCTGCCTTTGTTTCGGCGGAACATTTCCAATTTTGACAAGGATGACGAAAGCATGGATTTGCCTTGATCTGGTTGGTGTCATTCCCCTGCAGCTTCAAGTTGAACTGGGTGGACTTTGTGAAAAGATATGCGGGGACGCAATGCTGTTCTTGTGTTCTTCCAGTTTATTACAGAGATCACTGTCTGTTTCTTGAAAAAAAACTTCAGCACAGAGTCAAACAGGCAGAACAATCGCTTTAAACAATTTCCTTTTAAGAGCCATCGGAATTCAGTTTGCAAAAGTAAGCATTGAAATTCCTCATCATTTTCAGTGCACAGTTGTTGGAATAATCTAGAATTCAAAGCGTGGGCTTTGATCATGTTCATACACTTGATGACAATGGCCAGTGTGTCATGCAAACTATCACTCAGGTTTTTTGCCACCAAATGCAGTCTGTGAATGAGACAGTGAACAGTAAGTACTACATTGACTGATTTCTCCAAGAAGCTCATAAATCCGCGATACCGACAACTATATTTATT
Organism: Aplysia californica; assembly: GCF_000002075.1. Classification (NCBI taxonomy): domain Eukaryota; kingdom Metazoa; phylum Mollusca; class Gastropoda; order Aplysiida; family Aplysiidae; genus Aplysia; species Aplysia californica. Next base: position 40,427 of record NW_004798096.1, on the reverse strand, counting down.
GGTCAGAGGGATCTCCTCGAAAAGCTTTTATTGGCCAGATATTCCTTAGAAGATACTATGGAAAATTACTAAGCGCGAATATCTCATCATTATGGGTTTTGCGTGCTGGGAAAAACGTTTTTAGTAGTAAGTAGTACTGTAAACTATGCTTAAGCTAAACCATTTCTTTAACTGTTATTAGTTTTTGTTTTTGTTTTGTTTTTATGTAGAATATATGTGGCTTCTTTCCCTTCACCATTAAAAATTGTTTTGTGCATTTCATGAAAAATTTCAAACCGCCCCCTTAACGCCCCCCAATTGCCCAATTTCGCCACAGCGCCCCCCCAAGCTGTCGCCACCGCCCCCCTGGGGGCGGTTGCGCCCACTTTGAAAACCACTGGGCTAGATCTATGTGTATTTGTATAATGTGTGTGTGAGAGAGGGTGTGTGTGACTAGTGTGAGTAAGCATGTGTGTGCATGTCATGTGTGTGTGTGTGGGGGTTTTTTTTCAACTTCTTTTTTGTCAGAGACACTCTGTCGCAATTAACGCAGCGTTAGATTTAGATCTAGTTGTCACAGCGTCACTCTGTCGCAAGCAATCACAACGCTACCTAAAAAGGAACCCATCGCAAATCCAGTAGTTTTCACACCTTTATCAGTTGGCAGTAGAACAGGCCCAAAATCGGTAACTACCGGAAAAATCAGTAGATTTAGGCAGCCCTGTGTATGTACCGAGCCCAGCCATTGGTTCATCAGAGGTTCCTTAGAGGTAGCAGCACATGTTGCTCAGACTTAAAAAGTATGCATCATTTGAAAACAGGCTGGGAACGGAAATATTGCAATATATAACATTAAAATCTAACATGGTATAGAAAAAAAACATAATATAATCCTTTTAAAAACAACAACAACAAAAAACCAGAAAAAAATTAGGTCAGCAGAAGTGGGTAGCTTTTAACTACAAAACTGAACAACTCGTATCAAAATATTTAGCATTCTCATGAAATTTGTACGGGGTTTTATGGCCCTCGCAACTGCATATAAGGTCATATGAGCGCGTGAAACACAAGTTAGTTTTTTATACGCAACGTATACCCAATTTTTTTTCTCTAAATTTTGTATGTAGTGTGTGTATGTAGTGTGTGTGTGTGTGTATGTAGTGTGTGTGTGTGTATGTAGTGTGTGTGTGTGTATGTAGTGTGTGTGTGTGTATGAATGTGTGTGTGTATGTGTGTATGTAGTGTGTGTGTATGTGTATGTAGTGTGTGTGTGTATGTGTGTATGTAGTGTGTGTGTGTATGTGTGTATGTAGTGTGTGTGTGTATGTGTGTGTATCGTGTGTGCGTGTATCA
>NW_004798096.1:35970-38257 GCF_000002075.1 Aplysia californica | reverse complement strand
TACAGAAAATGTAAGTATGCATTTGGCAATTATTCCACAAAGTTTTTCGCGCCTTTCGGCCATACTTATCACGCTGCTTTCATCAGTATTTCACTACATTCAGTTGTGTTAAATAAGGTGTATTTCATCTTTTCATCTATTCTTGGATGTGAATTTCTTTTTTATGTGATTTTCTCTGATTTTTTGTGGAAATGTGAGTTTGAAATAGATTATGCGATGTGGTTTTTTTCATGGCTTACAATATTTTGTATGAGAATGCTTCCAGTGAGGAAAAAGCTTTAGAATTTCTACAAAGAAATTTATTAGTACGTTCAACGTCTCCACAATGCCCTGATGCTCAGTGTGGAAAGTGTATGACTTTAGTGAAGACAGGCAGAGGAGAAGAACGTTGTTTTCGCTGCCCTTTCCATAAAGGACGTAAAGTATTTTTGTGTTCTGACACGTTTTGGGAAAACAGCCAGTTGTCTTACAGAAACATTGTTGAGTTGTTATTTTCCTGGAGTTTCAAAGAACCCGTCAACCACACGACACTACTCACTGGACTTTCGGAAAAAACTGTAGTTCAGTGGTTTTCTTATTTTAGAGATGTTTGTTCGTGGTGGCTAGTAGAAAACAATTATCAGATAGGGGGTCCAGGTCATGTAGTAGAAATAGATGAAAGTTTAGTAGCCAGGAGAAAAAACAACGTAGGGAGGGTAGTAGAACAGAGGTGGGTTTTTGGTGGGGTAGATAGGGCAACAAACAAAGGGTTTTTAGAAATTGTTCCAGACAGAACAGCAGCAACTCTCTTGAATATTATTCAGAACCGTATTGCACCCGGCACTACAATCCACAGTGATGGCTTTGCTGTTATACACTAACATTGTGAATATTCCTGTTAACCCGCCATATACGCATTTGACCGTCATCCACGAACATAATTTCGTAGACCCAGTGACAGGTGCATGCACGAACAGAGTAGAAGGATATTGGAAAAACGTAAAAAGACGCTTTAAGTGCATGCAAGGAGTACACAACTCCATGCTTGCCTCGCACTTAGATGAATTTATGTGGCGAGAGCTGCACGGGAAAGACCCGAAAACTGCTTTCAACAATTTTATTGACCACCTGTCTCAGTGGTATCCTGCACCGTAGAGGTAAGTTGATATGCCGTTTAAATGTCATTTTAGATTAGATCTCTATATAGATCTAGATTTATAGTAAATTCTATCTAAATAGCAGTTTTGGCTCCTTTTAGACTCGGCCAAACCGCCCTGCCCTCCCTAAACCAAGATCTCACGTGATTCGCCAAGTCTCGTTTGAAATCGGTATCCAATATGGCCGCCACATAAACAAAAGAGACGGGACCGCAGTGGGTAAGTAGTGCCCAAATTCCATTCTTTTTAGTGAACCCATGTTAAAATTTACTCAAACATCAATAACTCAATAACACGGCTACTGATTTGAGGCAAAAATGAAGGAAGGACTTCCGAAACGAGCGACCACCCCATCAAACACAATAAAGAAGAGGCCTAACCCTAACCCTCAATTCTGCTGTCTGGTCGCTCGTTACGGAAGTCCTCCCAAAATGATGAAGGCCATATTTCGCGTTCAGCATGCAAGATATACTACTAGATCTGTAGATCTAGATCTAGAAAAGAAGTGTATATAGCATGCTATAAACCTATAAAACGTGGACATGAGACAGGTGTAAGTAGAAAAAAAAAAACCCAACAAATAGAGTCTAGAATCTAGATCTACCCACATGGTCCATTTTCGGGTGGCAGCCAAAGCCTCTCTCCCCATTTTACGACCACCAAGGCATCTTTAACATGCGCAGCTTGCTCAATAAATCTACTTTCAAGATTTTTCGCCCTTATCCGAGAAAGCTATCAAGGTGTTTGGCCATCTTACCTACCACCATTCAGGGGTGTGGCTGAAATTGAAAGACAGCAGTCAGCAGTTGCAGTGAAGGAGTGAAGGAGCCAAGGTGTAGCCTAGCAGTAGAAGATTCTAGTCTGGAACCTTCAACAGTCTTAACACCTCGACGATCAGGGTTTACGCCACACTAGATTCTAGACTAGATTCTAGATTCTATATCTACACGTGTGCCGCCGACACCATCTTGAGAAGGAATGTGTGTAGGATACCATGTGGATGAGCACTCTTCTGCACATGCGATTAAAAGTAGAAATGATGCAAACTATTTTTAGGTAAGGCGCCCATCTTGTTTGACGTCAGACCAGGATACCCCTCCGATCACGTGACTTACCGAGCCCAGCCATTGGTTCATCAGAGGTTCCTTAGA
>NW_004798096.1:32406-33517 GCF_000002075.1 Aplysia californica | reverse complement strand
CCCCCTGTTTATTATTTTCCAGCTGTCCACGACCGACGATTATGTCAAACACCAAAATCAATTAATGTAGATCTGAATGAAACTTCTTTTTGCTCTTTTCTTTTTTTTTTTGTTGGTGTAAATGGCAAATTACCCTCAGTATTAGATCTCCGGATTAGCAAACTCAATTTTCTGTGCATTTTAAAAACTTTTGAACATTGGTTTATAATATATCTTTAAAATATATAACTGGTTATAAATGGGAAAAGTTGTCACTGTTATTTACTAAAATCACTAAATTTTCATGATCTCTTATGGGTTTTTTTTTCTCTGAAGGAGAAATAAAACAGATTTGTTCCTACTAGGAAAGGGGTACGAGGTTGAATGTTTATTAATTTTGGATCGATTGTACACACATCCGGCTTAACCAAAGATTCTCTCTTTGGCCACTGCCTATACCTAATTTTTATCAACTCTAAATTATCGAATAAACAGGTGGGGCGGGGAGGTGTGTATACGTGTATTTGTTTGGTTATTGAGAACATTCCTTTTTCAAAGAAACTGAAAAGGGGGCAAAAACTTAAGATCAATTTTCTCAGAACAGCGCATTTATTTTTCGGGTTAGCCCCCTTGTGCTTATTAAAAGCGACCATGTTATGAGCGCACAGGACACATTAAACATTTTCAGTTGCTAGGAAATTTTGAATTTTGCCCGGGAGGCGCCGAAGCCTACTCTTTTCGATTAAAATTTTTTAGACCAAGGGATCTTTAAAGTGCGCAACTTGCACACGGGGACCTTCGCGATTTTTTGCCCTTGTCTGAGAAGGCTACATGTAGATTTTTCCTACTAAAAGATCAGAGGTGTGACTGAAAGACAGCAGTAAGGAGGAGCCAAGGAGTATCAGTAGAAAGGCTGCAGAAAGAGTCAGGAGCCCAGAGGTGGGGGCAAAGGAGGTGGGGGCAAAGGAGGCGGGGGCAGAAAGTGGAGACGAAGTCAGGTGACAGAACATTGCCAGAGAGCAGGAAAATGGGTGAAAGGAGACAATTTTAGAGAATAATTTCTTTTCTGTTGCTACCTGAATTCGAACCTGGGATCTTTGAATGAAAGGCGAACACCTTAACCTATAGGCCA
>NW_004798096.1:27093-28856 GCF_000002075.1 Aplysia californica | reverse complement strand
ACACACACACACACACACACACACACACACACATACACACACACATACACACACACTTAGAGCTTACAGTCTCTATAATCCAAATACGAAAAGTTGTGGGCATTCAGGAGCGTGCAAAAAAAAAAGAACAAAATGAGGCCAGAAGTTAGTAGATCTAGAATCTAGATCTAGATCTAGTTTAAACATTGACCTACCTTTGTTCTGTCAGCGAGTAAGACGATAGTCTTCACTTGGGTTGATGACTACTCTTGGTTGAATGAACTGAAGTCCTTCCTTCTCCCACTCCTCGCCCTCCGTACGTTTCACATGCATTTCACACTGCCGCCAATAAACTTTGTCCACTGGAGATTTTGTATTTTCTATTAGCTGTTTGACATTGTTCAATTTAAAGGTTGTATTTTGAGATGCAACCGTGCCTTTGATCTTCGTCCAGACGAGTTCAGTTGGATTGAAATGGGAGTGGTAGGGTGGCCACCGTAGGCAAATGTGTCCGTGCTGTTCCACAATTTTATCAACTTGAAATTTTTTGGCTTCTCTGCTTTCTATAACGAACAAAAGGAACTCCGGTTCTGAAGCAGGTCTTCGATATGTTTATATCATGATTATCGGACAACCATCTTTTCAACTTTCTGAGAGTAACAAATTCATTTCTTTCAAACATCAGAACTATTGCTCGTCGGACAACCTCCCTATGGAAACTATCAATCTTCGAAGGCCGACCTCTTTTAGCTAGGAAAGTCTCTTTACCAATGCCAGACTACGTCTCTGACATCTTAGTATTGCTGTGATGAAAGAAAGGAAGTCATTAAAAAAAACAACTACTAATTAATTTAGAGTCTCGCTCCACATGCGCTAATGTGTTTGAGTAAACAATCCCGTGATTTGAGAAGTGAGCAGCCGAGGTTACTGGTGAGTTTTCCCTCCGCTTCACGTGCCCACATGATATGGCGTCCGTTCGGCGAATTGCTCACACCTAATACGGGGTTCCCACACGCTGGATCGGGCCGATCGCCCGACTCGGTCCCCTAAAAAAACCACCGTGTTTGTTTTCAGTTTCAGGCAACCGAGTCGGGCGATCGGCCCGATCCAGCCGTAGTGGGCACCCCGTATAAAGGGCACCCTGTACAAGGACTGTGCAGCATGAGTAGATGAACATATCGAAAGCGTCGAATGTAGTCAACAACTCGTTGTACTAATTTCCCCACTATTTAATCGGACGAAAGAGGTCATCCACGGTCTTTACGACTTGTGTGAATAATCTTTTGATGTTGGGATCGGTGTATTGTACAGCCTAAACCACCACTGTTTAGATCTATTTCAATGAAGTGATCAAATATAGAAGAATATACTATAGCTCAATGTCCACGTTAAACTATGGCAGGCACTTCTGCAAGCCAGGCACTTCTGCAAGCCAGCCACTAAACAAAAATATATTTTTTAAAAATAATCTTGATCTAGACTAGTTATAAAAAAGGTTTTTTTCTTTGGGCCCTAGATCTATACTAAAAACTGAAGTTTGGAGGCATATACCAGATCACTAAAGTAAATGACTTACAGTAACCTTGCCTACAAATTGCCCATTATTGAGACAGCGACACCACCCTTCCCCCACATTTCAGTGTAAGCTTGTAGATTGTATTCCATGGCTGTCTGGACGTCTCCACGTGAGTCGCAAAAATCACCCAACCCGTCTCTTGAATCGTGTTTCTTATACGGGGTGCCCACTACGGATGGGATCGGCCGATCGGGCCGATCCAGCTGTA
>NW_004798096.1:12191-26939 GCF_000002075.1 Aplysia californica | reverse complement strand
GGGGGGGACCCGCTTTAGGCTTACATCAGAGAAAACGTGTTGGAACTTTAGTTTGGCGTGACCTCCACGAACGGGCTTAAAATTTTAAAGTTTGTTGGTCATCCCACTTTTAGACCCGTATGCAAAGACCTGAGAAGATTAAACAGTTAATAAACAGAGCGATTTAATTCCATCCTGTTTTGACCGCGGTCAGGCGAAAGCAAAGAGGAGGTGGCCAGGGACAGGCACGCGTGGCGGTTGACTCAAGTTGACTGCTCTCTAACTTATGCGTCTGGCGCTAGGCTGCAGGCAGACAACATACAAGGCTCAAGGCTAGGCTATCGTATAAATGAGATAGCCTATCGAAAGTTAAAAAAAACACAAAACCCACAGCATTGTCGGGGAAAGCACGGCTTGCGGGCCGGACCCAGCCCTATAGCCTATAAAGTTTTAGGGAAACATTTGATAGCAAGAAAAATGGAAATCCACTAGAAATCTAGGCCTACAGGATGATAATACATGTAATATTAATGTAGTTTTCGCATTTTGGTCAAAAGTCAAAATACAACATTATTAGAGAAAAGGCTAGTTATTGTAGTGCAATTTAAAGGACAAATTGATGTAATTTAATAATGCAGTAAAAGAGGTTTGTTTTTGTATTTTGGTTTTAAAAAAGTTTCCTTACGCACTAGATCTAGCTAGATCTAGATCTAGATCAGAGAGGGTTGATCTAGATCTATGTCAAGCAGTACAGTAGGCCTATTAGGACGTGGCGCATTTATTTTGCTGTTCATGACCAAGTCCACAGACCACATTGGTTAGGCCTAGCTAAGAACTTGACAAATGAAGGAAAATCTGGCCCACTGTCAAATTGTTACGTGAGAGTATTGCGTCCAGATAGGCCTTTGTCTAAAAATGGCACCAATTCTTAGACTATCTTGAAAATACTTTTAAATTATTATTTATTCGTATAGTTTATCTTCATAAATGAATTATAGTATCTCTGATCAGCTGGAAAGAGGTTGTCGAACTTCTGGCGCCTAGGCTAGCTCTAGGCCGACCGCAACCACTTTTCGCATGGTCATTGCGCGCAAAGCGCATGCGTACATTTCAAATTTGTTCCACCCACCTCCCCTCGAGTGCGGAAGCAGCGTTTGCTCTAGAATAATCTAGGCTATCAGGTTGCCTTGAGAATAGGCTATCAAGAAAAGGCCCTTAACTCATGAAGGTTTAACAGCCTGTTGGCTTAAAAAATAAGATAGAAAGTTACCTAAATCATAATCTATTGATACTAAATATTTTAATTAAATTTAAAAAAAATAAAACCCAGCTGTTTTGATTGCGGAGGGAGAGAGTAGAAAAACTACATGTATTACTTGGTTTTGTTAGGACCAACCCTCGGATGTCTCTATAGTTCTATAGAAACTAATGGGTCCAGATTTGGCAACACATAGCAGGCTAATGCCAAACAACCCCACCCCACCCCCGCCCCTCCCCCTTAAAACGTGAGAGCATTCTGACGGCAGAAGATGAACTGTGAAAATTAATGATTGGACCTATATAAGTTTTCAAACCAAATTTGATATACAAATTAAATATAATTAAATTTAAAAAACGGCTTGGGATGCCCATGTTACACGCTTTATCTGGGGAGCCAGCATTGCGTCAAACGAGATTAGTAGCCTAGGCCAAAGCCAAACAGGCACAGAGGTGAAATAGAGCCCGGTTGTATTGCTAATCTTTACCATCACTTCATAATGGCTAGTTTAAAGCATACATTAAACAAGTTTATAAATTGAAAATAGCAGAGCCGTTTTCATTTTGAAATTCTTTTAATTATTTTATACCAAACTGCTCGAAATCTATTGTTGTAAAACCCCAAAAGAGCCCCATAAGAAGAGGTACCGAAGTCCCACCTTCACCTTGCTGTGAGGTCAAGGTTTGCGTGCACTGAGGTCAGTACCCGGCACTGAAGAGAGACGCGCTTCCTCCTTCACTTCCTGGCCTAATCTTTAGCAGTCAGTTCTCAATTCATTCATTCCTTCGGTAAATATCTCAACAAACACCAGTGATGGATGACAAACCTAAGTATCCCGAAGAAGCGGAGCACGCTAGGGTCTATTTCGACATTAACATAAACGATAAACCTGCAGGTCGTATTGAGATAAAGGTAAGTCCAAGTTGAAAATGTGTGTGTAGATTTCTAGATTTACGAGAATTTATGGTCATTGCGACATAAAGCCTACTCAGATGAGTCAGAAGCTAACGCTACAACTACAAATTTAGAGTCAAGAATCTAGATCTAGATTTGATCTAGATTCTAGATCTAGATCTAGATTGACTCTATTGATTGTCACTCTGTGAGTGTGAGTCCCATTCACCTGATTGTCGGAATACTACTGGACTGGGCGAGTCACCAGCAAGTTAAACACATGCATTTGCATGCCTTGCCTAAACTGGATCTCTATCTCTGATAGATCTAGATCTAGATCTAGATCTAGATCTAGATTAGATTTAGAATTTAGATCTAGATCTAGATTCTAGTTCTATTCTAGAATTCTAGATATAGATCTAAATTTCTAGATCTAGAGATCTAAATCTAGATCAAGATCTAGATCTAGATCTAGATTCTAGATCTAGATTCTAGAAATGCGGGTGCAGGTCATAGGCTAGACTAAAGGCAGATCTGATTCTAAACTCTAATCTAAACAATGAGGCCTACTTTTCGACATGTGTGCCGATATTAGATCTAGATCTATATTTGGCATTCTGCAAGCACGAGATATCAAACAATTGAATTACAAAACATCGAAATACGGTTAAATTAATAAAAAATAAAATGATTGATTATTGTAAGATTAGCACTTTTAAAACATCGTTTTAAAAAGATTGTAGGCCTATTTCTTGATGTTGATTTCATTTCATTATTTTTATTTCTTTTTTTCAGCTGTTTGCTTCAACCCCCAAAACATCAGGTGAGGATACATTTGGAAGAGAAATGAAGTTGTACAGACGGAAATAATATATGGGTAAAATTGGTTTGTTCTTGTGAAAAAAAGGCTCAATTTTTTATTTTAAGGAAGTCAATGAAAATTTTGCACAAGAGAACAAACCAATTTTACACTTGATAAGTGTGGGTGGTTTACTCCTTCTTTCCTATCAAACATCTATCGTCCATAATATATTTTCTCTCCTTCTTTTTTGTGTTTGTTACTCTCTTGTAATGCACCTTTAATCTCCAGCACTATGTATGGCCTGTGTTGCAAGTGCCGTAAAACTTAAGCTGAAACCATAGTAGACCTGACCCGTTCCGTTATTTTGACACAATTCTTTTACCGATGGAATGGATCTGTCAGAGCGGCCATAGCAAACCGGCTTTCTGCCGGTTTGACAGCTGCTACGTCACTCATTGCATATATAAAAATGGCAAATGCTACTTAACGAATCAGATTGTTGTTTCTGCTTTGGTGGTTGAGGAAAAAGAAAAGAGGGAGTCCTCGACGTTTTGCGGTTTATAATTCCTATTGACAGAAGGAGGCTTTGTATGGAGAAAACCACCAACTGATGCCCCAACTCCGCAATCACCCGTCGTACAAGTTTCAGCAGTATCTCAGAATGACAGTCTTTTGATGCTCTTCTTGAACTGTATGCGCCCAGTCCTATATATAGAGAAGTGAAAGAATTTTTGCAAAGCGATTTCATCTGAAGAATTTTTCTTCGTCCATCTTCATCAGTTGCAAGGGGAAAGAACTGTCATTGTAAACCATGGACAAAGTACTGTCCCTTCCAACTTTCCTTTCCGTCGACCCGGCAACCGGACAGTTTACACAATAGGCGAAACGACAGTGTGAAAATACCGTGCCGGGCGGGCTGTTACTTTGGCCGTCCACGTCGTTGCTGGTGGCACCACATGATCAGTTCGGCCAAGTTGATTCTTCTCCCCGTCACGGCAAAAGAACGGCGCCATAAAAAAACGGAACGGAACGGGCCGGGTCTACTATGGTTTCAGCCTCACTAAAACTAAGTGGATAAGTGAGAGGAATGTCTCTGAGGACAAAGGATGAGGGTTCTTATGGTCTAGAGATTGCGGTGTTCACCTCTCGTTCAATAGGTCCTGGATTTTGAAACTTGACAGCGAAGGAAAATTATTTTTATCTAGTTTATTTTCTCCTTTCACCTCCTTTCCTGCTCTCTAACCATGATCTGTTTTCTGCTTTCGTCTCCACTTTCGCCTCCTCTGGATTCCGGACTTTCTACAGCCTTTCTACCACTGCTACTCTTTGACTCCTCACTCATACTTACTGCTGTCTTTCAGCCACAGCCCCTGATCTTAGGGTAGGTAAGATCTAACACCTAGCCTTCTCGGATAAGGCAAAAAAGTCTTGGAGGTCCCTATGTAAATTATGCAAATTAGATTCCTTGGTGGTCCAAAATCGATGAGAGTTGGCTTCGACTGCCAGCTGAGCAAAATTCAAAATAAACTCCCACTAAAGATGTTTAATGTGTCCCGCACGCTCACATGACCTTTTATGCAGTTGCGAGTGCTGTCCCCCAAACTGGACAACGATGAGAGCCTGCGGAGACATCTTTCATCCCATCGTTGTGTTGGTCACAAGTCCTATCCTGGACACCCCCCCCCCCCCCCCCACGGGCAGGGCTTTTCCTCAGACATACGACGACCAATTTCTTATCTTGCATCCACCAAGGCAGTGCTACTGACTGAAGTGTCTTTAGGCCATTCCCAAACGAGGCATGTTAACATGTTCTTATGCTCAGTAGAATTGTAAATGGGCTGATTTATCAATGTCACTCTCATACTGTGCTGGAACATAGAGGGGGAACTGAGTTTTCTTTTCTCACCTTTACTATCGTCATTTTGCCTCTCTACTTCTTTTGTAAGTTTGTCACTCTCTTGAGAACTGCTATCTCTAGGGTGCCTTGATAGTCAAAGCAGACTTTGTGCTGTTGAGGCTAGAGAGGTGAGCAGAGAAAGCCTGATTCCCCGTTTGGACTTCTCTGTTGACTTCCACCCCTTAGCGCTCTTATATAATGACCTTAAATGCAGTTCAGAGCGCCGTAAAAACCTCACGTCTAAAGAACCCAACATTTATTTGTTAAAATCTACTTCCCCCCAGAAAATTTCCGCGCACTGTGCACCGGAGAGAAAGGGTTTGGCTATGCTGGCAGCGGGTTCCATCGCATCATCACTGACTTCATGTGTCAAGGCGGAGATTTCACCAACCACAACGGCACTGGTGGGAAGAGCATCTACGGCAACAAGTTTGAAGACGAGAACTTCAAGTTGCAGCACAAGGGACCTGGTAAATCATCTTGTGCTCCTACAATAATAATGTTATACTCGATAATCATAAACATCTTGTAGTTGATAAATCATAAACGTTTTGTACTATAAATAGTGATGATGTTGTTTTTAGTAATTATTAAAACCTCGTTTACATGGCCTGAATACGAGTACTATTGGCTTTAATATTCACATTCTGAATCCTGCAGTCGAGTTACGTATTTTAACTCTTTGGCCAATATGTGCCTCGGCCAAAACGTAGAAAATGTATGGTGTGAGGGAAGTAGGTTATAGGGAGATGTTTCCGTGTTGAACTCTGGTTGTCCTGACTTGACCGTTGCCGAACTTTTGTGGAGAAACCGTAGGACGGAGCCAGATTTTCGATATTTTAAAACTTCATGTATTCGAGAAAATCAAAGGTATCCATCGCTGTTTATCAGTGTGAGGTACCCCAGGATTGAGCCATAGATTTTCTAAACCACTTACTCTTAAAGTTGTTAGCGTCGTTTTCTTCTCTTGATGAAAATAGAAACATAAATGTGCCGTGATTCAGTGGAATGAAGTGCTCGTCAATTTCTGGGCATCATTTGTTAGCGTGGGTGGTTGGTGGGTGCTCTTGTGTGGTTTGCTCCTTTATTCCTATAAAAAATCTATTGTCTCTTTCTCCTCTCCTTCGTTTTTGTGTTTTTGTATTTGTTATTCTCTTGCAACACCTCTAATCTTCGGCACTTATATGACCTTATCATGTTCCAAATGCCGTAAAACTCTTACTAAAACTAAAACTCATTTGTAAGCTCACATTCCTCCCTGTAGCTTGTTAATTAATACTTGCGTCTGGTGCAGTGGTCAGGTGCTTCGCTGTCGCACCTAGGAGAGGCCCGAGTTCAATCCCGGAGTAAAGGGAGTTGGGTATCTCTGGTCTTTGTACTGGGGTATCTCTGGTCTTTGTACTGGGGTATCTCTGGTCTTTGTACTGGGGTATCTCTGGTCTTTCTACTGAGATATGATATTGTTTGGCAGTGCAAATAGAACTTCTCTACGTGACAAAATTTAGGTCATCTTTGGGTATTTGGTATATATTTAGTTTTAGTAGATTTATATCTATATGATTCCCGAGAAGCTGAGAATGTTTCGCAGTGTTCTGTGGTCTGCTGGGGTAATAATATAGTGTAAAGCGCATAGAGCCTGCTGTTGAGCAGGGATATGCGCTATACAAATGCTATCTATTATCTATTATTATTATTATTATATTCTCTGCCTACTGCCCAGGCAAAGCTGTACCAGGAATGCTGCTTCTTTGATTGTTAACAAGCACAAGTTCATCGATATTTTATGGTTATCATGGTCGAAAGTCATCCTAAAAATGTTTGCCATTATTTGGCTATGTATTCTTAAAGATGTCATGACACGATGCGATGCTATAAATAAAATGATCTCCTCCTGACCCCAGTCTTTATCAAAATAGTAATATATATATATACTCTCTGAAAATCTGACAGCAGAAGTGATTTCTGCATCCAAAAATGCTACCCAAGTTTCATTGAAATGCTCACTGAGATTTCGTCAATTTTTAAAATAAAATTTGTTGTAACATGGTCCACTTTTTGAGAATATTTCCCTATGGGGCGTCCATATTTTGCAGCAATTTATAACTTTAAAAAAATGTAACCGATTAAACCACTTAATGTCTTAGAATAGACAGCGCTCTCTAAAGCCTCAAATGAAAAAGGGCCCCTAAGGGAAACAAATGTAACTATTGAATCATGTACTATTGTCCAGGTACCCTGTCTATGGCGAACGCCGGCCCCAATACCAACGGATCACAGTTCTTCATCTGCACAGTGCTCACTTCCTGGTACGTCTCAAGAAGTGCTTTGTCGATTGTACCAAACTTTTCCATGGGGCTGTCGTGATCTAGAGGTTAAGGTGTTGGCCTCTCATTCAATGCCTTAGTGTAGGTAGCGTAAACACAGCGTCGCTGGCACTCGCGGCCTTCCGAGCGCGTGGTTTAGGTGAAATCGGGGTAATTCAGATCACTGTTACTTCGCTCTTTCGCTATCAAACACGAAATGCTGTACACCTTGTAAAAGTTCAGCTTTTCCTCGTTACAATGGTGTAAGTTGTTTATATGTCCGATTATTAGGAGCTGGAGAATTGCCGTGGAAAGCGAAGCCCCTCGCGGTTGGAATGCATGGTCGGCTGGTTTAAAAATTGACACGCATGCATTGAAATGCTTCGCGGAAAGATTGATGATTTAATGCCGCCTTTTTATAGGTGGCAAACTGTAGAGCTTTGAAAGGGCTTCCCTGTTGTATATATTTGGCCTTTGGCATTTAAATAGAAAGCCTTTCAAAATACTGTCAAAGTTTTTAAAGATCATTTTTTAAACGAAATATGTAAAATACTGGCTCAAAAAAGGTACCATTAGAACGATCACTTCATTTTCTATTAGATGAAAGTAATTGGCTTGGAATTATTTTCTATGAATCCTTTCGCGAAGCTCGGAAAGCATGTGACCCCCCACGCGGGGAACTCTCTGTACACTACAGTATAGAGCCGCTCGCTTGCCGCGGGGGACGGTGCGGTGCTGGCAGGGTCAACGCTCGGTGTTTTTGTGGAAATAACGACAGATCATCGTGTTTGCCTTTGCGGCGATAAAATACTGATTTGTAATGATCTCACAATCTCCATCTCTATGTTATAGTGATTGTTACTCTGTAAATGTGGATATGTCTGGTGCACTTGGTACTCTTTTATTGTCTGTCAAACATGGGGTTGCAGCCAGTTAGTGACTGAAGCAAATTTGATAATATTTAAAACAGCTACCATGTTCTTAAAAATGGACTGAGAGGTTAAAGAATGGTATCAACATTGACAGGAGATTTAGGCCTTTCAGATATTGGAAGAGACAAATTTGGCATTCAGCTACTTTGAAAATTTAATCCTACTTATTGTGTTCTACAAATGTCTGTCCGTCCTTTTAACGTGGTGATAGATCTGGTATTATAAAACTTGTTGGCACTTACGTGACCAAAATTAAGTCAATAGTGCCATAAAACACCTCCACCTACACGATCAATCAATCAGACCTTCTTATTGTGTTGCAAGTGTTGTAAAACCCTTACCAAAACTAAAAACTAATTTTGTTTTTCTGTTTGTTTCCTCCCCTCCCCCAGGTTGGACCAGAAGCACGTTGTGTTTGGCGAAGTGGTGAAGGGAATGGACGTGGTCCGCAAGGTTGAGGGCCAGGGATCGTCCAGCGGCAAACCTTCCTCCAAGGTGATCATCGCAGCCTCTGGCCAGCTGTGAGCCGGCCCGTGGGGGGCTGCCCGCCGTGGGGTGGTACAGCTGTGATGTCCCACCGTGGGATGGTACAGCTGTGATGTCCCACCGTGGGATGGTACAGCTGGAATGTCCCGCCATGGGATGGTACAGCTGTGATGTCCCGTGTGGGATGTCCCACCGTGGGATGGTACAGCTGGAATGTCCCACCATGGGATGGTACAGCTGTGATGTCCCATGATGGGATGGTTCCTTGTGTCCTGCTGTCTTAGATCCCTGATGTCCCGTAGATCCGAGTTCACGGCTGCCAACCACAATATCAACAAATGTACTTTGTCTTTTTGACGCTTTTACGGAAGTCCGTTTTCATGTTGGAAAATACAAATTCTGTGTTCTAGTGTTGCTCCCCACAAACTTGGGACAATACTGAAGAAAAATTAGAAACTTTGAAGACTGGATTTGTGAACAATACTGAGACGGGAACCCACACGGCAAAAGGAGAGATCTTTTGCTGCAGGCCTACTGTCAGCAGCTTGGATTTATTGAATGCAGAAAAGTGTCGTGTGTGAAGGGTTTGGAGGGGGGTTTACTAAGCCAATGCCCTCCGTCATCCTACCGGGAAGAGTTTTTTTTGGTTGTTTTTTGTTTGTTTTGAAAAGTTGTCAGCTGTGTGACATGGGCGGAGGAGGACAAACGTAGTGGGTTGCTCCTCCAACCACCCAACTCCTTGACGACGGCGGCCAAACGTAGTGGGTTGCTCCTCCAACCACCCAACTCCTTGACGACGGCGGCGCGCTCCAGATCCTCCTCTGCTCCTTCTGTGAAGGAAAATTTGCCCAGCCTCCTGTTGTAGTTCGGAAAATTACCTTTTTCTGCTGAGGGGATTTTTGTTTTGTGTCAATTTGTCGAAAAGTTTCCCGTGAATCCTGTTGTAGAAAAATTACTTTTACGCAGAGGGGATTTTTGTTTTGTGTCAATTTTACGAAGAGAAAAGATTTCCCAGGATTTTTGTCACCATGGAAGCAACATTGCGGGGGAAGTGAGGAGCGTGGGGAGGTTGGGCATGTAGAGAGGGCGGGGTCTGGGCTGTTGGTGGAAGGGTTGCCCCGTCTCTGGGACCTCGGGACATGGGAGACCTGTAGCACCGCGGCGGGCGGTTGTGCACTCACCTTTTTGTATCTCATCTATAGCACATTTTTGTAGTTCCTCTTGACATGTTTGAATTTGTTCCATTTGTCGGAAGAAGGGGCTGTCTGTCATGGCCTCGGCCGTTTCTCACATTTGGCTCATAATCTTGGAATTTTTTGCACGTACATGACGAATATTTGAGGGTCTTGTCAACGTTGCGTTGTGTGTCGTGTCCTGTGTGTCACGTTACATTGTGTGTGGTGTCCCTGATGACATGTTACATTGTGTGTCGTGTCACGTTACATTGTGTGTCATGTCCTGTGTGTGACGTGTGTGTGTCCCGGCCGCCAAAGATGGACTAGGCCGTCCAGAGCCGGGGCAGCCTGTCTGATGGTTGCAGTTTTGTCTCAGCTTTTGAGTCGGGACACTGACCTCCGACCTCTGACGGACTGTCAGTGGGGGACTCTCTGACCTCCGACCTCTGACTGACTGTCAATGGGGGGGACTCTGACCTCTGTCTATGGGGGACTCTCTGACTGTCTATGGGGGGGGGGGGGATTCTGACCTCGGAAGTAACCAAGAAGTGACATTTTTGTCCAGCCTTTTTCCAAGTTGTCCTTCCTGGTCCTTCGTCTTTTCGTACTCTGTTTATTTCTTCCTTTTTTTTGCTATAAATTATTTAGAAAAATGTATTGTCAGGTGTAGTAGATTCTGTTATCTTTATCTTTTGTTTGTGTCTAGTTTTGGTTCCTATTGTTTTTGTTAAATAAAGACAAGCGAATCAAATGGATGTTTTCTTCTTTGTGTCTGCAGCGAATGTCACTCAGTGGGTGGTTGGCGGGTGCTCAGGTGTGGTTTGCTCCTTCTTTCTTATAAAAAGTCTATCTACTCTATCTCCCCTCTGTCTTTTTAATGTTTGTTACTCTCTTGTAGCACCTCTGATCTTCGGCACTTATGACCTTGTGTTGCTTGGGCCGTAAAACTCTTACTACTACTTCTATGAGAATGTCACTTGTGTTAATTTGTCTGCGGTCCTGTTCATTGGTCATTAGATGTGAGGCGTGGGTGGTTGGCGGGTGCTCTGGTGTGGTTTGCTCCTTCTTTCCTATCAAACATCTATCGTCCTTATCTCCCCTTCTTTTTTATGTTTGTTACTCTCTTGTAACAACTCTAATCTTCTGGCGCTCATATGACCTTATGCAGTTGCGAGCGCCATAAAACCTCTACTAAAACTAAAACTAGATGTGAGGCATACTGACAAAATGAGTTACTTCTCGCTATCCGCAAATGGAGATATTGGCCAAAAAATTGACTTTGACTCTAGGGTCAATTTGTAGATTTACTATTGTCATATTCTTTAAGTATAACTCTATAACATGCCTTTTATTATTTCGTACTTATAAATTGTAAAAACTTCACCTTATGAGAGTGATGTATCTATAAAATTTCCATAGGCTCAAATCTGAGAAATAACTCATTTTGTGAGCACGCTTCACATATATGACTGGTGATGGGGAGGGAGAGATTTGAGTTCTGCTTTGGTAGAGCATGTGGTGTCTGTGGTCTAGAGGTTAGGCAGTCAGGGGCTCGCAACTGGAAGGTTGTGGGTTTAGACGTCGTCAGGTGCCTGATGTGTCCTTCCTTGGGGAAAACACTTTACTGTTACACGAACTTTCCTCAGTGGGTGGTTGGCGGGTGCCCTGGTGTGGTTTGCTCCTTCTGTCCTGTCAAACAGGGTTGAGAAAGGGCTTCTTCGGAGTGAATGGATGAACCCAATACAACACTCGTCACTCAGAGCCATCACGTGGATATTCTGTCCTGGGCAATCTGGAGTGAAGGGCAATGAGGAGGCTGATAGGCTGGCAGGCAGTGCCGTGGTTGATGGCGAGGTGAAATTTGACAAAGGAGAAGTGTTGAAGACCCTGGAGGAAAAGTTGCGGGATGAGGAAGACAGGGAGACAGCAGAACACCACGCAGTCATTAGGATGCGGGAAACGGGGATAGAGAGGGGAGAAGGAAGAAAGGAACGATTATCTGGAAAGGAAAGACGTCGCCATAGTCAGACAGCCACCGGAACAATCAGTATGGATACCTTGCAGGCTTTGGTGCTGGGGGGAACTGAGCACTTCTGGACCTGTCCGGTGTGCAATGACGTTGTTGCCCAGGACAGGTAATACAGGTATTGGTAATACAGGTAATCCTGTCCAACATCTATCGTCCTTATCCTCCTTTTTTGTGTTTGCTGCTCTCTTGTAACACCTCTAATCTTGGGCACTTAAATATAATGGCCTTATTGTGTTTCAAAGTGCAGTAAAACTCCTACAAACAAAAAACTGGGTGCCAGGATAAATACAGCACAACCATCTTGTCAGTTTGTTACTGTCTGAGTGCATGTAATTGGCAGCTTGCACTGTATGCTTCCTGGGAAGCTGAGAATGCTTCATAGTGTTCTAGTTCTAGTCTAGGGTCTACTGGGCTAGCTTTAATGTTGTACAGCGCATAGAGCTTATGTTGAGTGTAAAGATCTACATAATATATGCTGTAGATAGGAACATTACGATGAATATTATTTATAACGATGCTATGCGTTAATAGCACAGATTCAATACATGAAGAGTTCTTTATATAAATAACACATAGTATCAATACACACCGTGTTCTTTATATAACACATAGTATCAACACACACCGTATTCTTTATATAACACATAGTATCAACACACACCGTGTTCTTTATATAACACATAGTATCAACACACACCGTATTCTTTATATAACACATAGTATCAACACGCACCGTGTTCTTTATATAACACATAGTATCAACAGATGACGTGTTCTTTATAACACATAGTATCAACAGAGAACATGTTCTTTATACATGTAGTGGAGTCTGCAGTGAACTCTTTGGGACCGGAAGAAAGTGTTCACTTTATCCCAGGTTCAGTTGAACCATTTGGGCCAAAATCAAGGGAAGCGACAAGAAAAAGCCAAGTGAACGAGTTTTTGTTTTTATGGGTTGCTCCCCTTGATCAGAACTCTTTATACAACAACGTGAATTTACTGCGTTCCGTGTGAAGAGTGTGAAGGGATTTTGGGAGGGGGGGGGGGGGGGGGGTGGAGACAACACAGCGGACGAGCCTGG
Source organism: Aplysia californica (assembly GCF_000002075.1). Classification (NCBI taxonomy): domain Eukaryota; kingdom Metazoa; phylum Mollusca; class Gastropoda; order Aplysiida; family Aplysiidae; genus Aplysia; species Aplysia californica. The sequence continues at coordinate 14,103 of NW_004798096.1, read as the reverse complement.
ACTAGAGCTCTTTCTTCCTGATTGAGATTGCCGTCGCCAACGCCGAGCTGGGATTGTCTATCGATGCCCGAGGAAAAGACCTTTATTTTCACAGCATGGCGACAGTGACACGGTCGGTCCGTTTGTCGCTTTCACCCATTTTGGGCGTTCACTTTATCAATTTATCCCATTTCCCCATGAAACCGGTTCATTATATCCACTATTTTGTCAATCGTTTCAAGTGTTTCAATCGGGACCACAGACTATTGTTCACTTTAACCGATAGTTCAAACAAAGCGTGTTCACTTTAACCGATAGTTCAAACAAAGCGTGTTCACTTTAACCGATAGTTCAAACAAAGCGTGTTCACTTTAGGCGGACTCCTCTGTCGTATCAACCAGGGTCCTGGTGCGTCTAGTACAACCGTACTAAAACAGACAAAGGTGTGTCTACTGTCTAGACGGTTTGTCTAGGGAGACCCGGATCCTAGTTATCTATACATATTATATTTGTAAAAGTTTTACTGTAAAAGTTCGTCACTTTGGTGGCCTAAAACTTCCGAACCACTGAACTTTCGATTTTGAAAAAAAAATAATGACGGTTCAGAATCATTTTAAAGGGTGCACAGTTTTATTGAGGAGGCTGAAGTCACATTGTAGTTTACTTTTCAGCTTTTCATCAGTTTCGTTTAGATCTAATTTTGGGAAAAGTCCGTCTTCCAAGACGCCATTCTAAACAAGTGAGGTTTCCGTTCACTAGCCGTGCGCACTGCTTCTACACCTTTGAAATTCTGGAGTGTACAACCACGAAAGCGGAATGGAGAATCAATCCATCTATTATATATTTGGCAACTTGAAAACTCATGTGTCACTTTTCCCATAAAACTACGACAGTAACAGAGTTGAAAGTTGGCAAGTACCTGCAAAAAGATAAATAGGTTCCCATGACTGAGCCCGATTTTTGATATATTCATTTCCTGAATTTAGAAAAATATATCTGACCAAAAGTTCCCGTCCTTATTTGGCCTTTGTGATTATTCCACTGAGAAACGAAACAAATCTGCGTAGCTGTCCTCCACAGCAGAAGTGCTGGAAGTGATATTTCGCGCGGCACATTTTGTTTTGAGAGTACCGGTATAGATCTAGATCTAGACCTGCTAATTTTTTGCATCTCTCAAGATTTATTGCTCAATTCCAGTAGAGTATAAATATAATAGGCCAATGACTTTCAGTTGATGTTCATGAACCGATCATTCCTTTCATCGAAAGGGGCACAGCTAGTATTAAGTAAGACACGATAAAACAATATTTCATTATCCCAGAGGGACATTTTTCTTGGCCGTACAGGACCGTAAAAACACATGCAGGCATACGTAAAACAATCGAAATTATATTATATATATTATATTACTTTCATTCAAATTCAGTATGGAAAGAGAAGTGAAGCTGACAAAATATTATGTGTATTACAATGTTGGAAGATTCCAGCATCAACATTTTCAAAATGCTCCTTTTGTGCCCCCTTTATGTTTTGGTGAAGAGATTTGTTGGTCTAAAGTATCTTACTTTCAGAATTTGTGGAGAATAGGGCACCGGTATCTTTTGGAAACGAATGAACTACAAGGCCAATACGTGTAGACTATAAATAACACCCTGTTTTGTCCCTTGAATCTAATGAAACGTCTTTCTTGGGCGGTTTGCTCTATTGTTTATACATGTACAGTGGAACTCGGATTTAACGAGCTCAGATTCAACGAGAACTCAGCCTATTCACACCAACACATGCACTGTTGGCACACGCACGTGTATACTCTGGCGTGTGTCGGGGTCGGATGGGCGGCCTGCACTAGTGGTGTGCGAGTAAGCGAAAAATCTTGGTCGAGTAATGATCGGTTAAATGCAAAATTGTTCGGTTAACCGATGAAATTGACCGA
>NW_004798096.1:9275-10331 GCF_000002075.1 Aplysia californica | reverse complement strand
CCAGCGGTCCGGGCGCTGAACGTCGCAGATACAACCGCGTCACAGTCTTTCTTTCCCCTTCAGCAACTGATCATTATTATATAAAGCTAGGCCCTAGTATTGACGTAGATCTACGTAATGAATTGTACGCTGGTCTATGGAATCAAAAGTTGCCGTGTGCTAGACTGTACACAGCAACACAACTTTTTGGCAAACAATCGAGATGACACAGACGTGCGTTTGAACGAATTGGTCTTTTTTTACACAGCTCATAATATGCAGGCATTTCAGGCATTACTTGTGACTTCTCTTTACACATTATGTGCTCAGTGCCTGTAATTATCTACACAAAACCTCGTGTTTGCTATAACGAACACTCGGATTCAACGAGGTTCGGCGACCTCGTTGAATCCGAATTCCACTGTATATGGTCGCTTTTAAGAACAAGCGGGCTAACCCAGATTTCGGGGGTCTCCAGAAATCTTGACCTACACCAAAAATGGGCATTGGCCGACCTATAGGAGAAGTTTGGTTTCATTGGTGTGTATATTTGTTTGGTTATGAGAAAACTCTCCTTGTATTTTAAAGAAACTGAACAAGGGGCAAAAACTTTATCTTCAATTTTCTCAAAATAAGCACTTTTCGGGATAGCCCCCTTGTGCTTAAAAGCGACCATATAGCCTCAGGTACCGATGGGACCTAGATCTACCTAGACAACTGTTGAGGCATTTTTGGAGCATCAAGTGCGTCAGACAAGAATTAAAATGATTTGTTTTTGCGTTTTATTCCCCACGAGACACAAATTAGACCATTATATCACAAAAAGCAAGTCAAAATTCACCTCTGGCAAGATTTGATCCCAGGATCTTTATCTAATAATTTTCAAAAGGAACATAAGAATCAGTGGCTAGGTAGTCTATTGTCTTTCACCAAGGCCTGCGTTATACTACATTGTATCTTTATAAGGCACATTTTGTTCATTTTATTTTTAAGCCAACAATTTGGTCATTTATAAAACTGATCGTCACACAGAGTCTACTCTAAGGTATCGGATAAAAGGGGAGTGGGGGTGGGGTG
>NW_004798096.1:5636-8145 GCF_000002075.1 Aplysia californica | reverse complement strand
AGGGGAAAGGGGTGGGGGAGGAGGCGATGAAAGATTGTATCCAGAGAAGTGACTCGTGGATTTGGTTTGAATTTGAATGGAGCGTGTCTGAGTGTGTCTGTGTCTGAGTGTGTCTGTGTCTGGGTGTGTCTGTGTCTGGGTGTGTGTGTCTGTGCGTCTGTGTGTCTGTGTCTGAGTGTGTCTGTGTCTGGGTGTGTGTGTCTGTGCGTCTGTGTGTCTGTGCGTCTGTGTGTCTTTGCGTCTGTGTCTGTGTGTCTGTGTCTGATCAGATTCAGGGTGGTGGTCGTCTGATCACACAGCCACTGTCTTCTTTTCCTTCCCACCGGCGGGAAGCGGAGATCTTCGCTGTCTCACTCCGGCTGTCTCACTGTCTCACCGTCTTACGTCTGTGCGACACACGCGCGTGGAACAGATCGGGCGTGACACACTCGCGCACACACACTTGGATTACTTGGAACATAACGGTGATTATTTTTACAGACACGCGCGCACCTAATATTATTTGGAACATCACGGTGATTATTTTGACACACGCGCGCACACACTTGGAACATAACAGTGATCAAACACGCTCACACACACCCACACACACACACACACACACACACACACACACACACACATACGCACGCACGCACACACACACACACACACATATTAATATACACACACACACGCACACACACACACCCACGTGCACCGTCCCACGACGTGTCCAGTGTCCAGTGCTGAGTGCCGCGGTCTCACCAACAGTCCAGACATCAGTATCTGACAGTCTGTGCAACAGTCGATCACGTCGTCATACTCTCTCCCCGGACTCCTCGATTCTACTTCTTGTGGAGGCCGTTCTGTGTCATAGACGATCTGTTTGTGTGTTCGTCTGTTTGTGTGTTCGTCTGTGTGTCTGTGGCCACGAGACAGGCGTGCTGGGAGTGAGGGCCGTGGCTGAGACTTCACAGAGATCTATCTTTGGCGGAGACAGGGAGAAGGTAAGGGCGGAGGGTAGTTGGCGGGTGCTCTGGTGTGGTTTGCTTCTTCTTTCCTATCATCAAACACTTATTGTCTTCATCTCCCCTCCTTCTTTTTTATGTTTGTTACTCTCTTGTAGCACCTCTGATCTTCTGGCGCTCATATGACCTTATGTAGTTGCGAGCGCCGTAAAACCTCTACTAAAACTAAATAAAGGAGGACTTCGAGAAAGTGAATAAATCATCGCTTTGAAGAACAAGCGGGCTAACCCAGATTTCAGGGGTTTCCAGAAATCGTGACCTACACCAAAAGTGGGCATTGCCCTACCTATAGGAGAAGTTTGGTTTCTTTGGTGTGTATATTTGTTTGGTTATAGAGAAAACTCTCCTTGTCTTTTAAAGAAACTGAACAAGGGTTCAAAAACTTTACCTTTGATTTTCTCTAAACATGATTTCTCGCGATAGCCCCCCCTTGTGCTTCAAAGCGAGCAAATTATGTTGAAAAAACTTGTTTTTTTCCCCCTTGCCCATGTCTATGACGTCATCTGATTAGTAGAAAAATGTGTGTATGAGAGTGTCCAGTAATGTATTACGTACATAATTGTTATAACATGTTACTGTTACATACAGATGTCCAAGATAATTATAGATGTTTGTGAAGGATATGAGAGCAATGATGATTTTAGAAATGACGGTGGTGGTGGTGATAAGGGATGATGTGGGATGGTGTTTGTGTAAATAATTATTAAGAAGACATGCTTCTGTTAGTTGAGGTTTAAAAAAATTAATGTTAGCGTTCGCCTTATCTTCCTCTGACCCCCCCCCGTCTCCTTAGAAATATTTTAAAATGCATACTACTTTGGGTTTGCGTATTATGAGAAGGAAATTTGAAACAAAAATGCTCTTCTGAAAATATAGTTTTTTCGGCTCAGAGCAAGTTGACCAGCTTACTGTCGTGCTATTTTTTCAGCCTCTCCCGACAAGTACACTGTGAAGAGGGTTTTCACTACCGGGTGTCGGAGGCGTTCGACCAGGGGATGATGTGTCCCACTTTTACTGTCTGGTTTATGTGTGAATGTTATTTGTCCGTCGCGATGTTCCGGCGTTAATTGTGTCAATGCGCTTGTGATGACGGCGAAAATAAAGTTATTACTGTTGCTGTCCACTACCGATAGGACTGTGAGGACGATAACGTTGGTCAGTACCCCGCACTCACTACCTGGACTTTATGGTTGTTGTATCCTCCCCCTCCCCTCTCTACACCCCACCAACCACCCCCCCCCCCCCCCCCCCCCTTCCCCCCAAGTTAAATTGTCATTTGTTTTATCTGCTGTAATTTAATTCTTTGTTTGTTTGTTTGTTTGTTTGTTTGTTTGTTTGTTTGTTTGTTGGTCGTGAAGCTCCAAGATGTAGGTTTATATGTTTGCTATCTTCATCGAAACTATTGACTTCAGGCATTCGTCCATTGCCTCTCTGCCTCCTTCCCTCTCTCCTTCCCTCCCTCCCTCCCCCTCTCTCTCCCTCCTTCTCTCCCTCCCTCC